>NC_073247.2:138950454-139253484 GCF_029281585.2 Gorilla gorilla gorilla
GATGCTGAATTTAGCATTTCTTGTTGTTGTTAAAGAGAAGTAATTATCTCTTCTGGTCATGTTGCCTAAAAGCTTCCAACCTATATTTAACTTCCAGAGATTTGTATGTTTGGAGCTACTTATTGTTTTATATTTAAAATCAAAGTAGATGATTGTCCCTATATAGCTTTGTGAGTAAATAAATAAGTATAATGATACTGATATAAAGTTGATAGCCGTCCACATTATCCCCTTTCTTGTGTAGATTAATGATATTTGGAAGGAAATTAATTGAAGCATTTATCTCTATTTTTGTCTAAAAGGCAAATACACAAGGTGAACTAGTAATAGTAAAGATTTAGACACAAATGGATTGTGCTACATTTATTAAGGAAACAACTTGTTTTGTCATACACATCAAGGAAAGTGGATAGAAAGATTTCTTTATTCTGCCTTTTTTTTGAGAACTATTTGAAAGCTACTGAAAACTAGAATATTTTCAAGACACCAGCAACAGTACTCCTAAGAATGATCATTTGAAATCTAACTTGGATTACGCATATTCAGAAAAAATTTATTTCTCCATTTAAATATCCATATAACCATGAGTGTAAAAAACAAATGTAAATATTCCACCTGCAGCACTTTCACTCTAAAACCCATTTTCAACACTGTTGACAAAAAAATAACATAACGTGTTAGCCTAAGTCATATATTACAGAAGAATTCTGAATAGGTAGAATCAGAAAAGGAGTTTTCTTAAAGAGAAATCAGAACCTGTTCCAACTCTGCAGCCTCACTTGAATATGCTTGCAGAAGTTTACATGCACAGTAAAATTATATGATCAGAACATCTATCAGGTGAGGACATATTAGTACCTGGAAAATGCAATTGCCCTTGCAGGCCAGATTTTAAGGTGATTTTGATGCAATTGTCAATAACAGCAGACAAATCATTCCGACGAAACAGGATGTCATGCTAAAGAAAAAAGATCTACACATGTGAGTATGTCATTCATTTCTTGACAGAAAAATAATGAAATGGTCTCAAAATAGGAATACTGTTTATCACAAAAATAATTTCCCACGAACCCATGTAAAGAATTCAAAGTTCATTATCGCTTCTTTATATGTGCTACAAAACCAAATATCCATCTAAGGATTAATAATGATAACCATTGAATCATCATTATATTATCTTAAATATTTTTAAATTTCAAGTTCATATTTAAATATGCATCAATAATTACTAAAATTACTAATATCAGCTGTTAAGGTATCAATATAAAATACCTCACTGAAAATAATCCATGCTATTTTGGAGATTTAGTGATTCTTCATTTATTCTTACTTTCTGCCAAAGACCATGTTGGATACTTTCAAGATAGTACAAACATACATGATAGCCACCTAGCTTTTAAGCATACACATCATTGATTGCTGGCAAGAAGAGACAGAAAGAAAACATTTTTAAATTGGAGGATGAACGTTACTGAAGGGTGGGAGATAGTTTTCTTGGCAGGAGTCTTACCAGCCTGTAAGGAACAGTTGAATGATAAACAGTGTATCAGGACTACAAATGTGTTTCTGGTCTATGGTGTTTAAAACAACAATAACAGCAACAACAAAATATGATAGCTGAAAGATTAAATATATACAATTTAAAAATACAAAGTAGTCAACACTAAGAAATGTACCATTTTTCTCCCTTAGAAATTGGAAAACTTTTATACTATGTAATAATGATAATGAATACAAATTTGCACTTGCATAATTATAATTAGGCACTATCATTGCAAGAAAATCCAATACTATTCTCAGGCAAAACCCGTGTTTCTTTATGAAAATATTGGAGCAAGAAGATTAATATTTTATATGTAAGGCTTTAATGCAACGATGGAGCCCTAACACGCGATATTGCCAGCATTTTGGTGTTATTACTATTTTTATCCTATTGTACCAATGATTAATTAACCCAGGCCTACTTTCTCAAGCCAGGACGTTGAGGGTGATGAAACTCAGTGGACCACACTCAGCCAAAATTTTATATAGATAAGGAAGGGAGAAGAGAGCTCAGTGAGAAAGACAGAGACATCAGAGAATCAGAAATAGTCATGGGGCAATGTTGTGTTATTGGAGCTGTAATAGAATGATAAAGTAATACCAAAAAGCTTTGTTATACAGTAATCTGGATACACTATTTTCCCTGACTAGACTATTAAAGGGGGTATATTCAGGAAATTTGTTTATTTTTGTTCCCTAACATCCAATTTGAGAATATTTCATGAAGAATAGCAATTAAAACTGTGCCTTTTGTGTAGTAGGAGCTCAAATATTTCTTGATTTTCTTACTGATTCAGCCATAAATCCTCAGTTCAACATACAAGCACCTCTTAAGTACAATATTATGTAGTGTTGACTTATTACAATGCCATTTTTGTTTTGATTTTTTTTCATTTGTGTGTGTGTTACATATGAGTTCACTCATGAGAAGTGATTCATATGGGTCTGAGGAATACAGCTGTGAACAAACCAGACAAAAAGCCTTGACATCATTGTGAAAAAAAGCATACAATACACAAATGTAC
The DNA here is from genome assembly GCF_029281585.2 of Gorilla gorilla gorilla. Classification (NCBI taxonomy): domain Eukaryota; kingdom Metazoa; phylum Chordata; class Mammalia; order Primates; family Hominidae; genus Gorilla; species Gorilla gorilla. The sequence goes on from NC_073247.2 coordinate 138,953,022, forward strand.
AAGTGAAACACATGGCAGGTGAAATGGTGATAAGTTCTATAAAGAAGACTAAAGCAGGAAAGGAGTAGAGAGTGCTGATGTTTTAAATGCAATAGTCAAAACAAGCCTCAATGATTTTGAAGTTGAAAAATGACTTGAAATTTGAGAGAGCTAGAGAGACAGCTATCTGGAGGGAAAACATTATAGGCACAGGAAGCAGAAGGTTGTCAACAACAGTATGAGATAAGGTGGTCTATCAAAACCATGAAAAGTTGATGTAATCACTTAGGGATTAAGTGTAAATAAGAGGCTCCAGGAATGATGCTTAGAGAACACCAAAATTTAAAAGGCTGAGAGATCAATTCCAGCACACGTGCTCCCTTTCTTTCTCCTCCCTCCTTGTTCTTTCTCCACTTAATTATCTGTGTGCTCTTATATACACTCAGGAATGAGAACTAGTAGAGCCAACTATATACTGTTGGCATTCTCCCAGTCATTAAGTGTCAAAAATAGCATACTGCCAATATTGCTCTAACTATCCTGAGTTGAGTGTTTTGCCGTGTGCGTTATTTACACCACTGTGGCCTTTCTCCCCTTCATTTTAGATTCTGGCTAACAGATTTGATTATAAGTTTAAAGCAATAGTATCAGGTCTGTCCTGAGAAAAATATTGCCAAGGTGAATATTAAAATATAAGTTTTATGGTGACTAGAGTTACCTTTACGCAAATGGTGGAAAAAAACAGGGTAAAAAATTGCAAGTAAACAAAGACTGGGAAAGCCCTTTGATATTATGAAATGTATCACAAACTACTTCAACTTGGGAAGACTGATCAAAATAACGTGAAGGAAACTATGGCCAGATACATTTCATGATTTCAGAGGATTTAAAGAGAACAGAAAAGTAGATGTCAATGTAATATTTCTGGACACTTCTCCGTAGAGGCTTTGCTGAAAAGGCTCTGACTAATTCAGTTAGTGCTCCCATTTGCAGAAATGCAGTCCACAGGCATATCTATAATGTGTTCTTTCTTTTGGTTGGCCATAAAGCAACACTTTTTAATGGAAATTTTACTAGTTATTAAAGAACCCCCCTCTTCCAGTCCAGTCCATTATGTCTTTTGAGGTTGAATTTACTTGAAATTTGTCTCAAAGAGTGTTTAGATATTAAAGACTATTTAATCAAAACTCCCTGTTTTACAGATAATGAAATGAGGTCTAGGGAGGAGCAATAACTTGCTGAAAGTCAGTACATCAATTGGATGACATATCTGGCACTTTAACTTCTGTCTTCAGACTTTCTCTTCATGTGAAAAATTAGTAATAAGTAAATACAAAGCAAACAAGACTATAAAGTTCTTCCTCCTTCGCCTTTTAAACTCATAGCACATTTCCCTCTTCTAGAATATTCAGATGTATATTTTATACAAAGAATAATGCAAGACCTCTGTAATTTTCCTTTAGCTATTTGCCAGATTAGACACTATTACGCACTTTGAGCAAAGAAACCATGTCTAACTTATCTTTCAATATTGCTATGACACTTAAAAATATTTCACATATTGCGAGAACCCACAGAATATCAACTGAAAGTTGATCAAGTGAAAGGAGTCACTTCTTGACATGTACAAAAATGAACCACACATATGAACCTTATGGTTTATTTTCCATTAAGTAATACCTGCTATCATTTACTTAGTGTTGAGTACTGTGCTAAGAAATTCACCACATCCATATTTTACTTTATCTTCACAACAACATAATGAGATAGGAGTTATTACTATCCTCATTTTATAGGTGAGGGAATTGAGGGTCAAGCAAAAATTTGCAACTTGCCATGATTATATAGCTAGTAAGATGTATGAAGCAGAGACTAGAATGTGGGCCTGGCTGATTTCAAATCTTGGGATTTTCTTAGATATTATACTGTACTTCCTCCTAATTAAAAAATAATAAAAAAAACAATAAGGAGATCTAGACTGAAAATTACCCTGGCTTGTACCAAAATCTAAATGGGACAATAGAAAAATGAAATTTTCCATATGATTTCTTGGGACTTATTACTCAACATTTTTCACTGTTTCTGGATTTTAGAAACGAATACAAAGATTTTGGCTGAAGACTGAAAGAAGTGTAGAAGTCTAACCCAAACGGTGATTCCACCAGCATTTACAAAAATTAAGAGTAAATCTGTTGGCCCACTAATGGTAGTAAATGAAATCTTTGGGAATGATTTCAGTGATGTATATGACAAAAGATATCTGAACTTTACTGCTTTTATGTTATATAGCAGCATATTTTTACAATTTAATTTCTTTTAACGAGACCTACTCCTATACAGCTACACTTAATAATGGCCACTAATGAGAACCCACAGTATGTTTAGTCTTTAGTCCTTATAACAGGCATGCAAGAATGCATTAGAATCGTTACTTTGCAAGACTATAATTGTCATAAAATTCTTGTTAGCCGAAGAGGACATTTAACCGGCAGACTGTATGTTTCTGACAGTTTCCAAAGATTTCAGACAAAGGCAGAAAAAGGAGCTTACAAATGTCAGTGACTTGGGCTAGGACTGTTTTTCACACCTTGTGTGTAATCATGTCTTATTTAATCACTTTTGTCTTATTCAATCACTTTAGCAAACTTTTTTTAAATTAATGTGCTTCTAAAAATGCATTTGAGGATCTTTGTCAAATAAACTACTTTAGAAATTGTACCTCCACAGTTTTCTAAAATTGTGTCCACTTGTCCTTCTAGAATTTCCTGTCTGTAATTTTAGAGAACTCTATTTTTTCTGAGATCTTCATTGCATTCATATACTATTTCTGCATTAAAAACGAGGGACTGACATCACCTTCAAAAATTCTTGCAGGAGCAGAAGATAGGTATGAAGATGTATCTAACACTTTGGTCTATCAAAGGAATTCATGGCACCACATCTTGGGAAAACAGCTTCCTTGGGGAATATTCCATATGTGAATAATAATGTGAATCTTTGTATTATTGTCCGTGAAAGTAGCATTTGTTTGAATAAAAGAAAATTCTACTGTAGTATGACATCCACATGGAATTCAAATGATTAAACACATATTGTTGGTCCCTTCAATATTGTATTACTTTTTTGCCCTCCATACTATGCTCCCGCCAAAAAAAGAAAGACATTGCAAATAACACTATTCAGTGTTAAATCTTGTCTATAAGCTTGTAAAATCTTGAGTGCAAAATGTAAGTTACTTCCTGTAGTATTCTTACTGTCAATATGAAAATATATTTGAAAAAAAAGTTCTACCTAATAACACAGAGATATTATGTACTGTTTTTCTCTGTCTAAACAACCTCATTCAAGCTTAGGAAAACTTCTGCTAACATGGTTTAAAATTTCTCTCTCTTTTGCTTTCTCTCTCTCTCTCTCTTCCTTTTTCTCTTGCTCTCTCCCTGTTGCTCTCGTTCTTGTTCCTTCCTCTTTTTGATAGGTTCAATATTCTAATCACTGATTAGTACACCAAGCAGCCTAATAAATATCTTTGATGGGAATTTAATGAGAAAAAGAAGTCCTCATAAATTTCAAGTGAAGTTTTACCAAAACACTGAATACATTACACTCAGCTTATAATAGAATGGAGGCTAATTTTTAAAAATTAGGAGGCCTAAATTAGGATTTTGGCTCTGCAAATTACAAGTCATATTGTCTTTCACAGTTCTTCATGCTCCAGATTTTATCTGTAGAATTTAAAAAAAACTTGCCCATATTTCTAGGTTGTTCTGAATCTTATATAAAATTCGGGATATAAAAATGAATTTAAAACTGTCAAGTAAAATACTTGAGTAAGGAAATTAGAGAAATATTAGTATTTCTCTAATTTGAGTCTCACAAAATAGTGAGAGTTGTAAATTCTAAATAATTTTAAGGCAATACAGTTTGATTATCTTCAAAGGTGGGAAGTAATTCCCACTAGGTTCATGCCTTACTGACTGATTCAATAAATACTTAAGAATAAGTTAAAATTCACATCTCACTTGGGAAATGTTTCAGGCCATTGAAATATTTTTTTCTTTTAAATCTCAATTTGAGCTGTCCAACACAGTATCTACTTGCCCCATGTGGTTATTTATATTAACATTAAAATTAATTAAAATTAAAATTCAGTTCCTCAGTGTGCTAGCCACATTTCTAGTGGTCAATATCCACATGTGGCTTGTGCCTACTACATTTCACACTACTGATATGTAGACCTTTCCCATTGTCACAAAGTTCTATTGGACAGGACTACTAGATAGAGGGAAGGTGTCATTTGAGTTGGAGCTTGAAAAATTAATGACAGTTTACCCGTCAAAGAAACACATGCACATAGGTCAGCATAAGGCTGTGGTGTGTGTGTGTGTGTGTGTGTGTGTGTGTGTGTGTGTGTGTTTGGAGGAGGGTGTTCCATTGAATAGCTTTAGTCTAAATAGTCTTAGTACCCCCCCAAACCTTGTTTTTTTACTTTAGCAAAACTTTCATTTATAAATATCACATATCTTTTATAAACCGGTATTACAAAGTTAAAACTTAACCCAGATGTATTCTATTTATCATGCTTTAGAGAAAATGGTGTATTAAGTAGTAGGCTTTTTTTTTTTTTTTTTTTTTTTTTTTTTGAGGCAGAGTCTCGCTCTGTTGACTAGGCTGGAGTGCAGTGGCACGATCTGGGCTCACTGCAAGCTCCGCCTCCTGGGTTCACGCCATTCTCCTGCCTCAGCCTCCCGAGTAGCTGGGACTACAGGTGCCCGCCACCACACCCAGCTAATTTTTTGTTTTTTTTTTTAGTAGAGGCGGGGTTTCACTGTGTTAGCCAGGATGCTTTCGATCTCCTGACCTCCTCCCAAAGCGCTGGGATTACAGGCGTGAGCCACCATGCCCGGCCTAGTAGTAGGCTTTAATAGCACCACATAAACTGATGATACGATTCACATTTTTCATTCCTTTGTAATTTTTAAACTTATATTGAAGCTGAGTCACAGTCCATCAGAGTTTCACAGAATATTAATGATCACTAGTTTAAAACCCCTATTCTCCAAGAGAAGAGACTAAGGCTCAAAATGAAGGTCTTGCCAACAAAATGTGGACTTTAGTGACAAAGTCCGTTGTAATTTTACTAGTAAGACAAGAAATGGTAATACTTGAGGTTTCTCCCAATTTGCTATCAATTACTAATATCCTTATTCTTATGTTTTCCCCATATAAAACCAGACACATTTTATTATTAGATGCATGTAAAGATATTACCTCTAGCATGCTGATGATGAAGTCTATAGGCTTTTTATCAAATACATTATTTTTATTAGGTTGGTGCAAAACTAATTGGGGTTTGGCATTACTTTCCATGGCAAAAACCGCAGTGATTTTTGCACCAACCTAATATTACTCTCTGGATATCCAAATAGGCAGAACATTTTGAAGAGACCTAATGAAATTTAATAGCAATTTGCAAATTTACCCATGTTTTGGGAAAATTTAGAATTATTAAGTTAGAAAAAGTAGAAATCTATCTATACCCTATTTCTAAATGTAGAAAAGGTATTGATTTTTCAAGACTCAGGTAAAAATTCAACCTTCCAAATCATTAACACATTTAATACATTTTTAAGGTTTATCATTCATTAGGCACAATGCTAGATTCTAGCTACACATACCTAGAGTAAAATTTGATTATAGTCTTATGGATAAATAGATATGCAAAGAGATCAATAAAATTGTCAGTAAGAAACATACATTTATTAATTAAATACTATGTATAAGGTACACAATGTGGTAATTGCAATACTGGAGGAATGGACAAGTTTCCGTGGAAACCCAGAGAAAAGATCACCTAATTAATATTTCTCTATGTTTCTATAAATGCCATTTATTGCTTTGTTATGTCACTTACATTTTTATATTCTTCACTCTTCAGTGATTTGTATATGAATTTATCTTCTTTAATAACTTATATGAAACTGATGGACAAGATATTATATTAGACCACAGAGCTTAGTATTCTGTTACGTACATGGTAGGTACTTCGTAAATGCTGCCTGAATATTTTTTAGTAGTAAGAATAAGCTATGCAAGGTGCAATGCACGTTTGATTATAAATGGACTTTCATTGGCTTACATTGATTTTTGAAAATAAATAAAACATTCTGAAAATATTGCAAAACAACATTTTTTTTTCTTATTAGCAAAAAAAGAAACATTTTTAACAGTCCATAAGAATATTTGATTAAAGCTGCTTTTGGTTTTGAGGACTTTACTTCTCTCAGAAAGAATGATGATCCTGTAAATAGATTTTATGCTTCTTGAAGTAAGACTGTTACCCAACCATATGTTTCTCTTTCTTTCTTGTCAGTAGGGATACAGTTGCCATGGTAACTGAGTTATGTAGAATGTAACAGAGCAATATTTGTTGACAGTTTCTAGTCAGATTACTGGCCAACCAGGCTCTTAGAGAAAAAAAGACAGTGCATATTACCAAAAATGTTCTCCTTAGTTTAAGTCAAACATATTCCCTATCCAAAATGTCATTGCCATAGAAGTCCACTTATCTTTATGCAGGGGGGTATTTAAAAAATAATTGTGCTTGTCTTATATGGGGTGATTTCTCTGATGCAATATGATGTGCAAAGCCTTATTTATGGTGAGGAGCTTCAAAAAGTTACTTTTGAATTATTTTATCTAAGTAAGCACATTGTGTAGAAGTAATGTTATGGGTAAGAAGAGCTAAAAGGGCATTTACCATAATGATGATTTCTTTCTCTCAGAAATATTTTTAAAATGATTACAACATAGGAGATGTTTGGAAACTTACTTCATTTGTTGTGACCTAAATTATTTCTAACCAAAATTAAACACATTGTCCCATGGATGAAGAGAAAGACAAAAAAAAAAAAAAAAAACATCTAAGTTGACTGCAGCTGCTCTGGAAATTTTCTTTTGGCAGACTGCAGTATGTCAGAAGATCATCTGAGTTATGTTTAGTGATACATGTATGTGTATTTCAAAAACTTACTTGCCATATAAAACTTATTTGCTCTCAGAGGCAAAGAAAAACATAAGCTGAAGGGATAGCTCCCAATGTAAGCTACATTATTACATAAATGGCTTTCTAGTCTAGGCTATGGAAAAGGTAGATGGTCTCAGATAAGGAAGGTGAAATGTGGGGCGAAGATCGCAAAAGTTCTAAAGAGAAAATCAGGCAAGACCAACTGATAAAGAAAACAGTGAGGCTAGTGGCTCCTGATTCTTTCTCCAGCTAATTGGACTCCACATACACACCAAGAAGACCCAGTAAGAACACCACCAGCTGGCAACGAATCAGTCATTTGACATTTTCAGTGTTGGGTACAGGTCTGTTTACCCCTCCGTAAATAGAAATGCGTTAACCTCCCCAAGCTCTTCTCTACATCTCATCAACTCCCTCTAGCTCTATCTGTCTAAGGGGATCTGCTTGAAAGATTTCAGGAAGAGCCTCTAGAGCAAAATTCCTTAAAGTTAGGGTATTCAGAAAGTCCTTGAAATTGAATTAAAAAACACATTTTTATTTTCATTAACCTTTCATAGAAATTAAGCACTTCTTCCAATTAACGAATGCTGCTAACAGTCCACAGTGTTATTATCAGAACCTTAACTTGGTCACCAATAGAAATCATAGATACTATTTTACATAACATTACAGCTTTTGCCAATATCACTAAAAGCATTACTTTGAAATTGTGGTAGTTATAAGGCCCACTCCTGGATATTTTTACTTAATGTATTAATAATTCACTGCATATATTATCATGATACAATTTATGTTATACAATATTTTTATATCTTCATTTCAGTATAATTGGTTTGTCATCCTTTGTATTTTATTTTATGCATTTAAAAATATTATTGTGAAGGGGTCTGTAGATTTCACCAAAGTGTCAAGGAGATGAGTACCATGACAAGTTTAATCACCTCTGCTATAGAGGGAAAGGAAGAAGTCAGTAATTGTTTTCATGCAGCTTAAGTATTCACTGTTTAGAGTAGGCAATTATTTTACTCTGCAAATAAAGTAAAATTTGCTTTATGCTTCAAAAATTTGTCTGACGGAAAAGAAACACTTAAAGCATCTCTTTTAAAATACAGAATCTTGGGCTCGTCCCTAGACTTACTGAATCAGAGGGAGTAACTTGGCAATTTTTACTTTAAGTAGCACAAATCTGTGCTTTTATCTTAGGAAAAATTGAGGAAAGACTGAATTAGAGGAACTATGAATGACTGAAAAGAGGAATTCAGTGGGAGGTCAAACAACTAGGTGACTGGACTTTTAAAACTAGAGTACCTCATGTTGTCACTCATAGGTGGGAGTTGAACAGTGAGAACACATGGACACAGGGCGGGGAACATTACACACTGGAGACTGTCGGCGGGTGGGGAGCTGGGGGAAAGATAGCATTAGGAGAAATACCTAATGTAAATGGCGAGTTGATGAGTTGCAGCAAACCAACATGGCACATGTATACCTAAGTAACAAACTTGCACATTGTGCACATGTACCCTAGAACTTAAAAGTATAATTAAAAAAAAAGAAAAAAAGCTAGAGTAATCACCATGGCTCTGCTAGCAGAGGAGGGGTGCTGATAGGCTTAAGGAAGTTGTTCATAAAGTCTGGTCTTCAGACCAGCAGCAGCCCCGCCTGGAAACTTTATTAGAGCCTGGGCCACAACGCAGGCTCCCTTCCTTACTAAAGAATCACATTGGATGAATATCTAAGGCCCACTTAAGTGACATCCTCTGGTGGTAGGACCTAGTAATCTGTGCTTTAAGAAGCCCACCAGGTGATTCTGACTCTGGCTTGTATTTGAGACACAGTGAACTTAGTAATGAATTTTGTACCATACTATGGAGTTTGCTCTTTTCCCAGTGGGACAGTAGCTTTTAAACTGTTTTTGACATTGACCTAAAATAGCAAATACATATTACATTGTGACTTAATACACGTATAAATATTTCTATATTCACATATGGGTATATATATATTTATTTATTATAGAAACATTTCCCAAGAAAGTATCTACCTCTGATATATATGAGCACCCTGAAATACTCTCTTCTATTGTTTAAATTGATGGTAGTTACCCACTAAATAAAATCACTACCCCTTAAAGGGTCAAAATGCCTGTTTGGAAATCACTACAGTAAATAATAAATAAGCACTAAAAGTATTAAGCAAAAGAGTAAAAAGACAAGCTTTGCATTTTAAAAGATACAATCTATGACAAGCAGGGATTGAATGTGAGGGTGAGACATTTAGAAGCAAAGAGTTCAATTTAGAGACGATTGCCATAATTTTAGAGAGAGATGATGGTCTTTGATAGTGGCAGTGGGGATGGAGAGAAATGTACATGTTTGATAAATATTTAGTAGATTAGGCAGACATTAGTTATTCATCCTTTGTGATCCCATAGTGAGGGAGAGGAACAGATAATGATGTCTCTGATTCATAATTAATTAATTAATTAGATGTCTCCACCTTCCTGAAATGGTTACATAATGATTATTCACTTCCTCCCTTCAGTTCTGTTTTGAAGGATCAGAACTCCAGTGAAGACTGACCAATGTTGGAGTTTTTTCAGACTATTCAGGGAACAGTTATCTAGATCTTCAGGTCTCTTCTCTCTTTGATGTGAAGAAAGGGGAGACTTGATTCTGCCCCTAGGATTTGTAATCATTTAATGGCTTATTTCTCCCATTTTTTTTAATCTTCTGAGCTCAGTTTTCTATTTCCAGCATGACTAGAGAAGGGATGCTCTTATAGTTAGGTCAACCTTTTTTGAGTTTAGGACAATCTGCTTTTGAGAAGTATTCATGACATCTACAAAGCTACCACTGAATGCCATGTTTTGGCATTCAAGGCTCTCTGTCATCTAAACTTATATTATCTATATAGCTTTTCCTCTCTTTCTTTCTTTTGATTTCTGCTTAATGTAAAACTTCAATTCCAGAGAGGCTTGTTTCTTCATGCTCTCTGGAACATATACTCATTCACACAGCTCTGCCATTTTCATTGCAAGGTTTTCTTTATAATTCCTTCCACAGTTATCCAGTCTCTATTTTTATGGCACAGCTTAAGGCCTATATTCTCTAGAGAGTCTACAGTGAACTCACTCTTATTTGCAGAAAATGTAGTATCTACTGTTGGCCTTAATCATTTTTACCTTTCAGTCATGCACCACCTTTTATGGGCATTTTTAACTTATTGATATGATTAAAAACCATGAGATAAAGTTTCTTGTATGACTCTTTCATAGATTGATTGCATCATCCAGTCAAGTCAAAACCCCACATTTAGACTCAGTTTCCTCATGTGTAACATATTGAACTACATAGTATCTACGGCCAGTCTTGCTTTACATTTTTATGGTTATTTATTTATACTCCTATCATCACCCAGAAAGGCACATGTGGCCCTATAACAAGTATCTAGAGGGATATATAGACACATATTCACATACGCACAACATCAAATAAGTTAATCATAGAAGATAAAAGGTATAGGTTTAAAAAAGCAGTGTGAAATAAACCAGGACTGAGGCTAATAAAAATTATGGGCTACAAATTATTCTATATACTTATTACTAGCAGACCGTCAACTTTGCTCTTATACTTTCTAGCAACAAGAGTGAACTGTGTTCACTTCCTGGATGATGAGACCCATACTCCAAACCTCAGCCTCATGCAATATTCCCTTGTAACACACCTGCACATTTACTCCCTGTATCTAAAATAAAACTTGAAATTTTAAAAAAGTGAACAGAGAAACTTGATTAAATACACAGTGCAGAGAATTGAAACCAAGACTCAGGAAAGGCAAAACTTTCTAATGCTAAAATCAAGATTAAATTTCTCTAGAAGGTTTTGTAATGTACTAAATGTTACCTGCAACATCCTTATAATACACTGAGTGATGAGTTTCATAAGGACTTTTCCTATAGCATTCCTCAAAATAGACAGATGGAGTTACAATGAATAGTTTACAAAAAGCAATGCAGTCACTGGTACAGATAGAAAAGGAGAGAGGGGGAAAGAATAAAATAGGGTCTAGGCAAATAGCTCTCATTTAATTCAAGGCTAGATTTTAGGTAATCTAGACCTATAAATGAATATACTGCATCCATATTCTCCAAATACTCCTCAACAAATAGTTTACTGAGCGAAACTTTTGATAGATAATGGTATCAGTGAATGTGAAGTCCTTTATATTACCTAGGGTATCAATCAGGGATTTTCAGGGAAGCAGAACGAATAGAACACACACACACAAGCACACGCACACACACACACGTATAGACATACAGATACAGGTGAATTCTAAAAATTTCTGTAAAATTTTGATTTTTTTTGATATTTTGATAGACATCGTGTTAAATGAATCTGTAGATTGCTTTAGACAATACAGATATCTTAACAATATTAAATCTTCTGATCCTGAACAACGGATATCTTACCACTTGTTTGCCTTCTTTATTCTTTTTCCGCAATGCTTTGTAGTTTTCAGTCCTTACCCACCTTTGTTAGATTTATTTCTAATTATTTTATCATTTGTGATGCTATTGTAAATGAAATCATTTTCTTAATTTCTATTTCAGATTGTTCATTGATAGCGTATGAAATCACAGCTAATTTTTGTGTGTTGATTTTGTATCCTGTACATTTGCTGAAATTGTTTTTCAGTTATAACAAATTTTTGTAGAATTTTAAGGGTTTTCTACATATAAGATCATATAATCTGTAAACAGAGATCACTTTAATTGTTCCTTTCCAATTTGGATGCCTTCTTTTTTTTATAATTTCAACTTTTATTTCATATATGGGGTACATGTGCAGGTTAGTTACATGGGAATATTGTGTGATGCTGAGTTTGGAGTACAAAACCTATCTCCCTGGTAGTGAGCATAGTACCTCATTAGTAGGTATGCTGTTTTTTTTTTAACCCACCATCCCTCTACCTTTCAGTAATTCACAGTGTCTAGTGTTCTCATATTTATGTCCACATGTGCTCAATGCTTAGCTCCCACTTATAAGTGAGAACATGCAGTGCTTGGTTTTCTGTTCTTGTATTAATTTGCTTAGGTTTATGGCCTCAAGTTCTATCCATGTTGCTGCAAAGGAAATTATTTCATTATTTTTAGGTTTGCATAGTATTATTTTTCTTGCCTAATTGCTCTGGCTTGTACTTCTAATGTGAAGTTGAATAGAATTGTTAAAAGTAGGCATGCTTGTCTTCATCTGGAACCTAAGGGAAACACTCTCAGTCTTTCACCATTGTGTATGTTGTTGTTAGCTCTGAGCTTTTTATAAATGCCTTTTATTATGTTGAGATAGTTACATTTGATTCTTAATTTTAAAAATTTTTTATCATGAAAAGATGTTGAATATTTTCAAATGCTTTCTATGCATCAATTGAGATAATCATGTGGTTCTTGTCCTTCATTCTGTTAAGGTGGTGTCTTGCATTGATTAATTTTCATATGTTGAACCATGCATACATTCCAATAAGTCCTACTTTGTCATAGTGCATAATCCTTGTAATGTGCTGCTGAATTCCACTTGCTAGTATTTCACTGAGGATTTCTGCATCAATATTCATCTGGCATATTGGCTGTAGTTTTTGTTTTTTTATTTTTGTAGTGTCTGTCTGGCTTTGGTATCAGAGTATTCTGGCCTCATAAAATCAGTTTGGAAATGTTTCCTCCACTTCAGATTGTGAAAGAATTCAGGAGGATTTATGTTAATTTTTCTTTAAATGTTTAGTGTGATTCTCCATTGAAGCCATCTGGTTTGGGGCTTTCTTTTTGTTGAGGGGATTTGATTACCGAATTCAATCTCCTTAACTGTTGTTTGCTGTTCATGTTTTTTTGTTACTTATTGATACAGTCTTGGCAGATTGTGTATTGGTAGGAATTCGTTCATTTCTTCTAGGTTATCCAATTTGTTAGCATTCAATTGTTCATAGTATTCTTATAACACTTGTTATTTCTGTGATATTAATTGTAAAGTTCTCTTTTTTATTTCTGATTTCAGTTGAATTTTCTCTTAGTTTATCTAGCAAAAACTTTGTTTTATTGCTCTTTAATAAAACAAACTCTTAGTTTTATTAACTTTTCCATTATTTTTTCTATTCTGTTTCTTTTATGTCTTCTCTCATCTTTATTATCTCTTTCCTTCTGCCAGCTTTGAGTTTAGTTTATTTTTTCTTTTCTAGTTTTTGTGGTATAAAATTAGGTTGTTGATTTGAGGATTATTTTATGTTTACATTTGCATCTAAAAACTTCCCTCTTAGCACTGCTTTCACTGCATACCATATTTTTTTACAAAAAATTTAATTGGCAAATGCAACTTTTATATATTTATTATATACAACATGATGTTTTGAAATATGTATACATTGAGGAAGGACTCAATCAAGCTAATTAACATATACATTACCAGTTGGAATTAGATTGCAGCTCCCACTCAGACAGAGCAGTGTGTGGAGACTCATATTGTGAACTTTTGCTCCAGAAGTACTGCAGGAATAAACCAGGAAAGCCAAGAGAACTCACAGACGGTCTGAAGAAAGTGGATTGCTCCTGCAGCACCTGGGAGACAGCCCAAATACTACTGTGAGTGCCCAAGCTGTGAAAATGGGAAAGGGGGAGTGTCCGCCCCCGAACCCACACCCTCAATGGGGAAACTGAAAGTCTAGATCACAGGAGAAGGATCTGACCTTACCTGGAGCTGAGTCAATTTAGAGAACCAAGCAAAATACAGGGGTAGAGGAAGCCCTGTGGGCTCTGTGAGTCCCCTGGACTTGTCTCACAGGGGTCCTTAGGGAGAGCTGCCAGAGGTACTGGGAAAATACCCCACGGAGAAGGAAGCCTCCAGCTGAACTTTGTAACAATTCCAACTGAATGTAAATTCTCCTGGCCAGAAATCGGGGGAGGGCATGAATCCGGTGTGCAGACTCCCCAGGCAGGGAGGCACAAAGTCCCTACCTGCTTTTGCAGCTGGGAGGCTGGTAGCCTAGGGCAAGTTCTTAGTCCTGATCACTCACTGCCTGGAAATACATGTGGTGCTGTTGCGAGGGGCATGGTAGGAGTGAGACCGGCCTTTTGGGTTGTGTGGGAGCTGGTTGAGGCCTGTGACTACCAGATTTCCCCCACTTCTCTGACAACTTGCATGACACAACAGAGGCAGCTGTAATTATCCTGGGAACATAACTCCATTTACCTGGGAACCACACACACCCACCCCCCACAGCAGCTGCAGCAAGACCCACCCAAGAGAGTATGAGCTCAGATATGCCTAGCCCTGCCCCCACCTGATGGTCCTTTGCTACCCACCCTGGTAGTTGAAGACAAAGAACATACACTCTTGGGAGTTCTAGGGCACTGTCCACCTCCTAATTCTCCCTATACTACCACAGCTGATGCTCTTTTGAAAGTGCCACCTCCTGACAGGAGACCAATCAACACAAAAATAATGCATTAATCAACCAATGGTACTCTAACCAAGAAACATCATAGTTCATTTCACCCCAGAGCAGGTGCTGGTATCCATGGCTGAGAGACCTGCAGATGGTTCACATCAAAGGACTCTGTGCAGACAACCCCCAGTAAAAGCCCGGAGCCTAGTAGATCTGCTGGGTGGCTAGATCCAGAAGATAGCTAACAATTACTACAGCTTGGCTTTCAGGAAGCCACATCCCTAGGAAAAGGGGGAGAGTACTACATCAAGGGAACACCCTGTGGGACAAAAAAATATGAACAGCAAACTTGAGCCCTATATCTTTCCTGCAAAACAGCCTACCCAATGAGAAGGAACCAGAAAAGCTTTTCTGGTAATACGACAAAACAAGGTTCTTTAACATCTCCCCCCAAAATCACACTAGCTCATTAGCAATGGCTCCAAACCAATGAGAAATTCCTGATTTACCTGACAAAGAATTTAGAAGGTTAGTTATTAAGATATTCAAGGAGGCACCAGAGAAAGATGAAGTCCAATTTAAAGAAATAAAAAAAGATACAAGAAATGAGAGGGAAATCTCCAGTGAAATAGATAACATAAAAAAAAAATAATCACAGCATCGGGAAACAAAGGACACACTTAGAGAAATGCAAAATATTCTGGAAAGTCTCAACAATAGAATCGAAGAAGAAAAAGGAAGAACTTTAGAGCTCATTGGGAAGCCAAGGCAGGAGGATCACTGGAGGTCAGGAGTTCAAGATCAGCCTATCCAATATGGTGAAACGCTGTCTCTAATAAAAATACAAAAATTAGCCAGACATGATGGCGTGTGCCTTTAATCCCAGCTACTTGGGAGGCTGAGGCAGGAGAATCATTTGAACCCAGGAGGCGGAGGTTGCAGTGAGCTGAAATGGCACCACCGCACTCCACCTTGGGCAAGAGAGTGAGACTTCATCTCAAAAAAAAAAAAAAAAGAAAGAAAGAACTTCAGGCTGGGCATGGTGGCTCATGCCTGTAATCCCAGCACTTTGGGAGGCTGAGATGGGTGGATCACCTGAGGTCAGGAGTTCAAGAGCAGCCTGGCCAACATGGTGAAACCTGTCTCTACTAAAGATACAAAAATTAGCCAGGTATAGTGGCATGTGCCTGTAATCCCAGCTACTCAGAAGGCTGAGGCAGGAGAATTGCTTGAACCTGGGAGGCAGACATTTGCGGTGAGCTGAGATTGCACCATTGCACTCCAGCCTGGGTGACAGAGCGAGACTCTGTCTCAAAAAAAAAAAAAAAAAAAAAAAAAATTAGAACTTCAGCGCTCCAAGAGAAAGTTTTCAAATTAACCCAATCCAACAAAAACTCACAAAGAGAATAAAAAAATAATGAGAGCATCCAAGAAGTTTGGTATTATGATAGGTGACCAAACCTAAGAATAATAGGCATTCCTGAGGAAGAGGAGAAAACTAAAAGTTTGGAAAACATATTTGGGGGAATAATTGAGAAAAACTTCCCCAGCCTTTCTAGAGACCTAGACATCCAAATATAAGAATCTCAAAGAACACCTGGGAAACTCATCATAAAAAGACCATCACCTAGGCACTTCGTTATCAGGTTATCTAAAGTCAAGACAAAGGAAAGAATCTTAAGAGTTGTGAGACAAAAGCACCAGGTAACCTATACAGAAAAACCTGTCAGATTAACAGCAGATTTCTCAGATGAAACCCTACAAACTAGAAGGGATTGGAGCCCTATCTTCAGCCTCCTCAAACAAAACAATTATCAGCCAATAATTTTGCATTCAGCAAAAGTAAGCTTCGTAAGTGAAGGAAAGACAGTCTTTTTCCAACAAACAAGTGCTGAGAGAATCCACCACTACCAAGCCAGCACTATAAGAAATGCTAAAAAAGAGCTCTAAGTCTTAAAACAAATCCTGAAAACACATTGAAACAGAATCTCTATAAAGCATAAATGTCACAGGGCCTATAAAACAAAGATACAGTAAAAAACAAACAAACAAAGCCCTAAGGTATACAGGCAACAAATAGCATGATGAATAGAATAGTACTTCACATCTCAATATTAACGTTCAGTGTAAATGGCCTAAATGCTTCACTTAAAAGACAGAATTGCAGAATGGAAAAAAAAATTCACTAACCAACTATCTTCTGCCTTCAAGAGACTCACCTAACACATAAGGACTCACATAAACTTAAGGTAAAGGGGTGGAAAAAGACATTCCATGCAAATGGACACCAAAAGTGAGCAGTAGTAGCTATTTTTATGTCAGACATAACAAACCTTAAAGCAATAGCAGTAAAAAAGACAAAGAGGGACATTATATAATGATAAAAGGCCTTGTCCAACAGGAAAATATCACAATCCTAAATACATATCCACCTAATACTGGAGCTACCAAATTTATAAAACAATTACTACTCGACCTAAGAAATGAGATAGACAGCAACACAAAAATATTGGGAGAGTTCAATACTCCACTGACAGCACTAGGCAGGTCATCAGGACAGAAAATAAACAAAGAAACAATGGATTTAAGTTATACCCTGGAACAAATGGACTTAACAGATATTTACAGAACATTCTACCCAACAACCATAGAATATACATTCTATTCATCAGCACATGGAATTTTCTCCAAAATAGACCATATAATAGGCAACAAAACAAGTCTTAATAAATTTCACAACATTGAGATTATATCTATTACTCTTTCAGACCATGGTGGAATAAAACTAGTAATCAACTCCAAAAGGAATGTTCAAAACCATACAAATATGTGGAAATTAAGTAACCTGCTCCTGAGAGATTATTGGGTCAACAATAAAGTCAAGACGGAAATTAAAAAATCCTTTGAACTGAATGATAATAGTGACACAATCTATCAAAACCTTTGGGATATAGCAAAGGCAGTGCTAAGAGAAAAGTTCATAGCCATAAATGCCAAATCAAAAAGCCTGAAAGAGTGCAAATAAAAAATCTGAGGTCGCACCTCAAGAAAATAGAGAAATGAGAACAAACCAAATCCAAACCCAGCAGAAGAAAGGAAATAACAAAGATCAGAGCAGAAATCAAATGAAATTAAAAGAATAAAAACAATACAAAAGATAAATGAAATAAAGCCTGTTTCTTTGAAAAGATAAATGAAATTGATAGGCCATTAGCAAGATTAACCAAGAAAAGAAGAGAGAAAATCCAAATAAACTCAGTGAGAAATGAAATGGGAGCTATTACAGGTGACACCACAAAGACAAAAGATCATTCAAGGATACTATGGAGACCTTTGCATCATAAACTAGAAAATCTAGAGGAGATGAATAAATTCCTGAAAATATAAGTCCCTCCTAGGGGACATGGATGAAGCTGGAAACCATCATTCTCAGCAAACTAACACAGGAACAGACAACCAAACACCGCATATTCTCACTTGTAAGTGGGAGTTGAACAATGAGAACACATGGAAAAATGGGAGGGGAACTTCACATACTGGGGTCTGTTGAGGGGTGCAGGACTAGGGGAATGATAGCATTAGGAGAAATACCTAATGTAGATGACAGGTTGATGGGTGCAGCAAACCACTATGGCATGTGTATACCTATGTAACAAACGTGCACATTCTGCACATGTATCCCACAACTTAAAGTATAATAATAATAATAATAAATTACCAACAACAAAAAAAGTCCATGACCAGGGGGATTCACAGCTGAATTCTACCAGACATTCAAATAATAATTGGTACCAATTCTATTGACACTACTCTACAGGATAGATAAAAAAGGAATCCTCCCTAAATCATTCTATAAAGCCAGTATCACCCTAATACCAAAACCAGGAAAGGACATAACAAAAAAAGAAAACTACAGACCAATATCCCTGATGAACATAGATGTTGAAATCCTTAACAAAATACTAGCTAACCAAATCCAACAACATATCAAAAAGATAATCCACCATGATCAAGTGGGTTTCATACCAGGGATGCAGGGATGGTTTAACATACACAAGTCAATAAATGTGATACACGACATAAACAGAATTAAAAACAAAAATGACATGATCATCTCAATAGATGCAGAAAAAGCATTTGACAAAATCCAGCATCCATTTATGATTAAAACCCTCAGCAAAATTGGCATACAAGGGACATACCTTAATGAAATAAAATCCACCTATGACAAACTCACAGCCAGCATAATACTGAATGGGGAAAAGTTGACAGCATTCCCACTGAGAACTGGAAAAAGACAAGGATGCCCACATTCACAACTTCTATTCAACATAGTACTGGAAATCCTAGCCAGAGTAATCAGACAAGAGAAAGAAATAAAGGGCATCCAAATCAGTAGAGAGTCAAACTGTCGCTGTTTCTGATGATATAACTGCATACCTAAAAAACCCTAAAGACTGTGCCATAAAGCATCTATAACTGATAAAATAATTCAGCAGGGGCTGGGCGTGGTGGCTCACATCTGTAATCCCAGCACTTTCGGAGGCCAAGGCGGGTGAATCACCTGAGGTCAGGAGTTCAAGACCAGCCTGGCCAACATGGCGAAAACCTGTCTCTACTAAAAATACTAAAAATTGACCGGGTATGGTGATGGGTACCTGTAATACCAGCCACTTTGGAGGCTGACACAGGAGAATTGCTTGAACCCAGGAGGCAGAAGTTGCAGTGAGCCAAGATTGGCGCCATTGCACTCCAGCCTGGGTGACAGAGTGAGACTCTGTCTCAAAAAAACAAACAGACAGACAAAACAAACAAAAAAAGAATTCAGCAAAGTTTTAGGATACAAAATTGATGTACACAAATTAGTAGCTCTGCCATATACCGACAGCAATCAAGCTGAGAATCAAATCAAGAACTCAACCCTACTTAGGAATATACTTAACCAAGGAGGTGAAGGACCTTTATAAGGAAAACTACAAAACACTGTTCAAAGAAATCATAGATGACACAAACAAATGCAAACACATTCCATGCTCTTGGATGGGTAGAATCAATATTGTGAAAATGACCATACTGCCAAAAGCAATCTACAAATTCAATGTAATTCCCATCAAAATATCAGCATCATTTTTCACAGAACTAGAAAAAAAATCCTAAAATTCATATGGAACAAAAAGAGAGCCCTCACAACCAAACCAAGACTAAGCAAAGAGAACATATCCTGAGGCATCACATTACCTGATTTCTAACTATACTATAAGTTCATAATCACCAACACAGCATGGTCCTGGTATAAAAATAGGCACACAGACCAATGGAGCAGAAAAGAGAACCCAGAAATACACCCAAATACTTACAGCCAACTGATCTTTGATAAAGCAAACAAAAACATAAAGTGGGGAAAGGACAACCTATTCAACAAATGGTGCTGGGATAATTGGCAAGCCACATATAGGAGAATTAAACTGGGTCCTCATCTCTCACCTTATACAAAAATCAACTCAAGACGGATCAGACTTATATCGAAGACCTGAAACTATAAAAATTCTAGAAGATAACATTGGAAAAACCTTTTTAGACATTGGCTTATGCAAGGACTTCATGAACAAGAACCCCAAAGGAAATGCAATAAAAACAAAGGTAAATACGTGAGAATTAATTGAATTAAAGGGCTTTCACATGGCAAAAGGAACAGTCAGCGGATTTAACAGGCAACACACAGAGTGGGAGAACATCGTCACAATCTATACATCCGACAAAGGACTGATATCCAGAATCTACAATGAATTCAAACAAATTAGTGAGAAAAAAATTCCATCAAAAAGTGTGCTAAGGACATCAATAACCAATTCTCAAAAGAAGATATACAAATGGCCAGCAAACATGAAAAAATGCTCAACATCAGTAATGATCAGGGAAATGCAAATCAACACACAATGGGATACCATCTTACTCTGGTAATGATGGTCATAATTAAAAAATAAAAAAATAATAGATGTTGGCATTGATGAAGTGAAAAAGGAACACTTCTATGGTGCTGGTGGGAAAGTAAAGTAGTGCAACGACTATGGAAAACAGTGTGGAGACTTTTTAAAGAACTAAAAATAGAACTACCATTTGATTCAGCAATCCTGCTGTTGAGTGTCTACCCAGAGGAAAAGAAGTCATTATATAAAAAAGGTACTTGCACATGCATGATTATAGCAGCATAATTTGCAATTGCAAAAATGTGAAACCAACTCAAATGCTCATCAATCAAAGAGTGGATAAAGAAACTGTGGTATGTATATGATGGAATACTACTCAGCCATAAAAAGAAATGAATTAATGGCATTCACAGTAACCTGGATGGGACTGGAGACTATTATTCTAAGTGAAGTTACTCAGGAATAAAAAAACAAGCATCGTATATTCTCACTCATAAGTGGGAGCCAAACTATGAGGATGCAAAGTCATAAGAATGACACAGTGGACTTTGGGGACTCAGGGGGAAACAGTGGGAGGGGATCGAGGGATAAAAGACTACAAATTGGGTTCAGTGTGTACTGCTCAGGTGATGGGTGCACCAATATTTCACAAATCACCACTAAAGAACTTACTCGTGTAACCAAATACCACCTGTTCCCCGAAAACCTATGGAAATAAAAAAAAAATAAAAAATAAGTAAATAAAAATAAAGTGAATGTCCTGGAGAGAGCATATAGTTGGATCCTGTTTTTTAAATTCATTCAGCCTGTCTATATCTTTTGATTGAAGAGATTCATCCATTTACATTTAAAGTAATTATTGATAGGGAAGGACTTACTGTTGCCATTTAGTTCATTGTTTTCCGTATGTCTTGTAGCTGTTTTGTGCATTTCCTCTCTTACTGACTTCCTTTGTGTTCTGTTGACTTTTTGTATTGATGTGCTTTTAATGCCTTATTATCTCCTTTCATGTATATTTTGTAGTTATTACTGTGATTACATAAAACATCGTGGTTATAGAATTCCATTTTAAACTCATAATTTAAACTGATAACATATAAAATTCAACTACTTTACTGCTCCATCTTCCACACTTTATGTTATCAATGTCACAAAGTATATCTTTCTATGTTGTATATACATTAACATTGACTTTTAATGTTTTTATCATTAAAATTATATGGACCAAAATCGCAACAGTACAGGATATATTAGCCCATGTATTTACCATTACTAGAGAGCTTTATATTTTTGGATGGCTTTGTGTTACTGCCTACTGCCTTTTTTGTTTCAAATTGAAGGACTCCCACTAGCATTTCTTATAGAGTAGGTCTAGTGGTAATAGGCTTCTTTGGCTTTTGTTTATCTGGGAAAGTGGAGGAGTAAGGCCTGGAACAGGATTTTCCCTTACAGCCCTCAGAAAGAACCAACCCTCCTGACAACTTGATTTCAAAATTATAGCCTCCAGAACTGTGAGAACATAAATTTATCTTGTTTTATCTGCTCAGTTTGTGGTGGTTTGTTATTGTGGTCCTATCAAACTAATACATCCAGTAACTTAATTACCGTGACGTAAAGTTAACCATTATTAAAACATCTTATGTTATAGGATAAGGGGATAATAAAGAAGAAAACAAAAATTTTATATACACTCAAAACAAAATTCAGCATACATATTGAAAATTATTACAGTACTCATAACTGAAAACTGATTGCATGGTTGTAGCTTCTATTTATACTTACCTTTTCCCACTTTCCATTGCTTGCATTCTTTGTTCTCAGCAAGAATGTCAGTTGGCCATGGTTCTTTGTCTGATGGGTAACACAAACCTTCATTCTTGTAGGGTCTTGGCTACTGGTAGTCCTGCCTGGATTTGGTTGTCATAGTTTTCCATTGACTTTAACCACAGGGCATGGTAGCACTAACAGATATCCAAAAATATCTCCTGCCTCCCAGACCTAGTCTTCCCTTACCTCTATTGTATAGCAACAGTCCGATTTCTTCTTGGCAGTCAGGATCAATTGTTCCAATTAGCACAGTAACTAAAAATAAGCAAAATTTACTTAGAGGCATGAGAAGCCCAAAGTAGATGGGTAGCAGTCTTAACTTCTATTTCAATGAAATCATTGTTGGGTCTTCTGGTA
Organism: Gorilla gorilla gorilla; assembly: GCF_029281585.2. Classification (NCBI taxonomy): domain Eukaryota; kingdom Metazoa; phylum Chordata; class Mammalia; order Primates; family Hominidae; genus Gorilla; species Gorilla gorilla. The sequence goes on from NC_073247.2 coordinate 138,975,570, forward strand.
GAAGCAGTCTTCCCTCTGGAACTATAATCTCTTGGCCAATACAGCATAAATTCATCTGAACAAGAAGAAACAATTTTGTTCATGGGTCAACAGAGGCAGTAGTGAGTGGTGTCACTCCCATTTCTACCCTTGATTTTTTGACACACATATTGTGTGTATAGTAGAACCAGCATTATATGTTGGACACTGATTCAGAGCATATACATCTTCCTGGAGAACCTTGCCCCAGCCCTGCAAATTACTGCTACTTAGCTGCCACCATCACTGACTCATCAAAAGATTATTACACTGAGTTATCATGCCAGCTGCTGCAGCATGGTGAGAAACACAGTAAAATTATTGAATTCCATGAACATAAGCATATTGCCTATAATTGCTGTGAAGTGAATTATTTAATCATAAATAATGGTGTATTATATACCATGGTAGTGTGTAAGGTATTCTGTAAGTCTGCAGATGATAGTTTTTTCAGAATCATTGTGTTCAGGGAAGGCAAATATTTTTCTAAAGTAAATGTCCATTCCAGTCACATAACAGAGTGCTGCTTCTTTCATAATAGAAATGGTTAAATGTAATTAACCAGTTACCAAATAGCTGTCTGTTCATCTGGTGAACAGTCCGTATCAGAGACTCAGTGTTGGTTTCTGCTGCTAGCAAATTAGACACTCAGCAGTGGTGGTAACAAAATCAACCTTGATGGGTGGAAGTTTCTGTTGCTGAGCAATGCATAATCTCCCTCTCTGCCATCATGGCCATTGTTATGAGCCCACTGGTTAATACAGGAGTGTCTTGGAAAAAAAGTCTGATTGCTATCATCAGAATTGGTCATTCTATCCATTTAATTTTTTTCTCCATCCATCTGGGAATTTTCTCCTCTTCCTAAAATTTAAAACCAGCTTGAGCTTCTGCCTACTGAGAGAATTTTCCTTCACCGTTGTCATTCAGAGATGTCTCAGAAAGGGGCTGCTGTGCTGCAGCTGTCCACCTTCAGGTGGTACTGCATATCATATAGAACAATCTGTAAACCAGACCTGAGTTTTCTCTTATTCAGTGAAACAATCACAAGGAACTCCACATGAGGCTATAAGAGTGGGATGAGTGAGTAAAGGTAATATAACAAGCGTCGAAACTATAAGCATTGGGGCTACTTTGTTACATAACTTCCTTGTGCCTTTGGGTTTACTCAATCATGATATTGTTTGTCACTTCCATTTAATAATGCAATGCTGTTGTGCAAGCTCAACTTTATAGATTCATGGCTTAGACAATATCCAGTTTATGATGAGAAACTCAGGTCATATGTTAACTTGGTGGTTCATAATCAAGCATTCATAATTTACTAAGGCCCAGTACCAAGCAAAAAGCCACTTATCAAAATGACAAAACCTTCAAAAAGCATCTCTATCTGCCATAGACACTTGAAGCACCATTGGATCTGTTGGATCATGTGGCCCAAGTGACAGAACAGCTTGCACAGCAACCTGGGCCTTCTAGAAAGCCTTCTCTTGTGCTGGACACCACTTAAAACTAGTAGCTTTTTATTTCAGTTGAAAAATGTACTGGAGTAGTATACCTCAATGAGATATGATTGCCTCCAATGGCTAAAGAGGCCCATTAGATGTGTATTTTCTTTTTCGGTTGTACAAGGATTCAGATGCACTCACGTATTCTTCATCTCAGGAAGTATATCGTGACATGCTCCACACCACTGGACCTCTAGAAATTTCACTGACATCGAAGGCCGCCGAATTTCTGTGAAATTTATTTTGTTACCTTCTAACACAAGGAAATATTTTACCAATAATCCTAGAGTAATTGCTACTTTCTACATACTATATCCAATCAGCAAAATATTATCAATGTAATGGACCAGCATAATGTCTTATGGAAGAGAAAAGCAATCAAATTTTCCTTACGTCTATGATGGCATAGGGCTGGAGCATTGATATACCCATGGAGTATAACAGTAAAGGGGTATTGCCGGTCTTGTCGGCGGAAAGTCAACTGCTTCTGGTGGTCTTTATTAACAGACGTAAATAAAAAAGCACTTGCTAGATCAATACCCACATACTATGTGCCAGGGGATGTGTTAATTTGCTAAAGAAATTAAGTCACATCAGATACAGTGGCTGTAATTGGAGTTATGACCTGGTTAAGCTTACAATAATCCACTATCATTCTCTAAGATCTATGTGTTTTCTGCACAGAACAAATAGGTGAGTTTAATGAGATGTGGGGGGAGTATCTTTCAAGTCCATGATTGTGACACTAACCTCTGGAGTTCCTCCAGAAATGTGGTGCTGCTTTTGTTTACAATTTTTCGAGGTAGAGGCAGTTCTAGTGGCTTTAACTTGGCCTTTCCTACCATAGTAGCCCTCATTCTGCCAGTTGCTGGATATTTCTATTTCAATTATGTATTCTGAAACTGAGGGATTTACCAAAAGATGGGTTTGGAAACCCTCTGAGCTCATTGTTTGATGGATCTGAGCTAAAGCATCATTGACCACACTAACTCTACAAACCAAAAATTCGACTGGTTACACTTAGTAGTATTTTTAGCCACCTGGAATTGCGTGAGTTCAGAACCAGTGTAATTATGGCTAATAATTAATGCCCAAAAAGTCTGATTATTTGCTTTTTTCCAATGCACAGTAACCCTAATAGAAGACTTTAGGTTCATTTGGGGAAGTCTGGGAGAAAGATTAATGGTATACATTTTTGGCAGTATACTAGGGTTCTTCTCCACAGGAGCCTGGACTCCCATTCATTCAAGAAGTCATAGGTCTGTAAACTGACTCAAGTTTCAAGATTGAGCGATTATAATTTTCTGTTTTGGTGATTCATATTACAGAAGTGTTTGAAGTCAATTACATAATTGACAATAAAGAAATAATTACAGTCTGGTTTGCAAAGACCAATCATATTGGCTACTTGATCAGGATTTTCATTGATGATGAACAGGCAGTTGATGAAATGCTTTCTTGATGTGTGCCTATCTATTTCCCTTGCCAATTACTGTGACCATACCTACCTTGACTTTGGCAATTAAGTGTTGCCACTTGGCCTCTGCAACCCCAGAATCCATTTAAAGATTCCTGTTTAGTGGTCACCCCATTGATTTAGACATCCTTATTCATTGGCAGTAGTTCCCACTGTAATTTCTAACCTAAGGGAAGGAGAAATGCCAGAGTTTTTCAGTAATGCCAGGGCTTCACTTGCAACTTTATATGTCATAGTTGTAATGACAGGAGTCTTCTGTAGACCCTTCTGGAATGGGTAAGCAAGTTTTACATATTAAATTCATTGTAAGTTTTCAATCTCCCTAAGCCTTTAGATACCTTCTTCTACAGTATACCAAGGAAGTTCTGGTACTTTATTTTTATTTAGCATGGGCACCTTTTGGTCCATATTTCAGCCAGCCATCCAAACAAATTATTAGAAAGCTCTAACTTAAGCTGCAACATTGAATACACTCTGCTTTGTGGGCCCATATCAAAAATTCAACTTGATATAATGGTATGTTCCATTCACCATTATTCTACATCCCGAATATTCATTCCCATATATATTCTCCACATTTTTGTTTATTCATAAATTGGAAAACATCATACAGTTCTTTTGGAGTATAGTGCACTTCCTCATGGGTAACACTTTGTACCTTACCCTTTAGGGCCTGCTGGGACTTGTGCCTAGTTATAGATCTAAAAGCAAAGAAAGACATTAGGGGTAGGTCCTAAAGAGACACAGAAGTGCCTTACAAGGGAACTACCTCCGGAAAGGTCATTAAAATTCCTCAGGCAAAGACAGGGTAACCTCCTCAAACAGGGGTAGAAGAGCTGCCCCTACTAAGAAGAATCATCAACATTTAGGGGTTCAATATTCCCAGCTTCATCAGGATCTGTCCATATGTGCCCAGTCCAATTTTAAGATTCTCAGTCCTTCTCATCTAATACTCTTGTCTTAACAGAAGATATTTTACAAGGTTGAGAATTCAAGTCACTTTGTAATTTATTCACTCACAGGATGAGTCTCTGGATTTGGTTTTCAACACTCTCAACCCTGTGACTATGGAAGATAGAGTTTTCTCAGGGAAGACATAAAAACTTTCAGATAATTTATCTGGACCTTTAGCTGGGAATTATAAGCCTTAAGCTCATGCTTCACCTCCTGCCCATCCACTTCCAATAGCATAGTTGGAAGAAACCAGCCAGTTACATTATTCTCATTAGTCTGACAAAATGTTCTAAGGTATCGAATGCCTGGTTACTCAGAACTTTGCCTTTTTGTAAGGGGTTTTAGTTTTCTATTTTTAAAATAACTATTAGATTAGGGGTATTTAAAGGTGATATTTCACATATCTGTATTGCCACATTATGCCATTGACTATCAGTGTCCTCTTTACCAATAAAAATAGAGTAATTAGTGCCTTGAAATCTAATAAGATTAGAGAAGAATGTCCAAAAAAAACAAATAATTAAGAAACTAATTTTTAAGATTATGCTGCTGTGAAAATTTCTTGGTACCAAAATTTATATCATTTGGGGTTTCCAGAGAAACAGAACCAGGAGAGAGAGAGAGAGAGAGAGAGAACTGATAGATAATTAATACAAGTAAAGATAAACATATATATCTTAAATAGATAGGTAGATAAAGAAGTCTATAGATTATCTCAGTCTATTTATCTCTAGAAGCGTCTATCCATCTATTTATTTTTCTACCTATCTGCAGAAATACATTTATTGTGAGAAATTATCTCACGCAGTTGTGGGGGCTGGCAAGTCTGAAATTGGTAGGGCAGGCCAGCAGTCTGGAAAGTCAAGTAGGAGTTGATGCTGCAGTATTGAGGCAGAATTGCTCTTTTTTTCAGTTAGCATCCATTTTCATTCTCAAAACCTTTGAACTAACTGGGTGAGGTCCTACTCACATTATCCAGTGTAATTTTTTAGATTTAAAGTCAACTTATTGTAGATGTTAACTACATACAAAGAATATGTTCACAGTAATACATAGATTATTGTTTGATTATTATAAATAATTGGGGACTATCTTCTAGCTAATTTAACACATAAAGCTAATAATCACACATAGCATCTACCTGAAATATTACTATTTTTGTTAAAAAACCTATTTAATTTTTTAAAGATTAGATATCGATCTAAAATACATTCTATCTAATATAACTTTAGAACTTATCTTTGTAAATGAATATATTGTTCTGACTCATTTGAGAATAACTGAGGATTGGAGATATTGAATGTTATGGGTTGACACGTGGTTACCCAAAATACACATGTTGAAGTCCTAACCCCCAGTGCCTCAAAATGTGACCTTATTTGGAGATAAGGTCTTTACAGAGATAATCAAGCTAATGAGGGATGATTACAGTGGACCGCAATACAAAATGATTGGTGTCCTTATGAAAGGGGAAAATTTAGGCACAGAGGTACAGGTAGAACACCATGTGATGAGACACAGGGAGAAGATAATCATCTGTAATTCAAGAGGAATACCTGAAATAGATCTTTCTTTCACAGCTTCAGAAGGAACAAACCTCGCTGACACCTTGATTTTGTATTTCTAACTTCTAGAACTGTGAGAAAGGATTTGTTTGTTTGTTTAAACCACCCAGTTTGTGATGCCTTGTTATGGAAGCCTCAGCTGTCTTGAACAGTTCTTTACATGCCTGATTACTTCAGTACCTGTCTTCTGAAAATAAAAGTAAAAATATCCTCTTACATAGCCAGAGTATAATTATTACAATCTGCACATTTGATATCTGCTATAATACTATTATCTAATCCACAGTCCCTAAATACATTTTTACCATTGTTGAAACAATGTGTGTTAAAGCTATACAATTTTCCTATTCATCATCTAATACAGGAGCATGCATTACATTTAGTTTTCATATCTCCTCAGTCTCTTTTAATTTGAATCAGTTCCTTATCTTCTTTTTATAATCCTTAATATTTTTTGAAGTATACAGGCCTGTTATTTTGAAGTATATCCCTAAATATTAGATATTTTCTCATGATTATGTTTAGTTTATACATTCTCATTATTATGTTTAGTTTATACATTCTAGCAGGGATAACAGGAAAGTGATATAACCATTCCAAGGCATCATAATAGAAAACAAGTGATATGAGTTTATTTTATTATTGGTGATTTTAACTTCGATTACTTATATAAGGTGCTGTCCTCCAGGTTTCTCCACTTTCAAGACACTTTTCCCCTCTTTTTAATTAATAGGTAGTTTTAGAGAAGATACTTTGAGATGATATAGATATCCTGTTCTTTGTTAGACTATCACTCACAAGCTTTAAATTTCAGTGATAATTTTCTAATTCCATCATTCCTTCTACATTTACTAGTTGGCATTCTATTTCTTCTCCCCCATTTACCTATTTACTTATTTTTATCACTATGGAAGTATGGATTCTTACACTATTCAATAAGTTATAATCCATTACTATTAGTATTTATTTTGATGTTTAAATGTTGTCACAATTGGCCCAGTATAGGGTTTTTCAAGATGACTTTGTGTCCTTTTGACATGTCCCCATGATTTTTTGAACACTTTTTTACTTTCTAGTATAAGAAGACATCTAAGATCATCTTGTACATTCCCTATCTCATTCCTTGGGGGGCATGCAAAAACTTGATATTGTTTTTTAATCCTTGAGATGTATAAGAAGACCATTCAAGATCTGTGGTAAGATGCCCTAGGAATAAGACCTTCAATCTCATAGGAAAATAATTTCAAAACCTATCTAACATAATAGAACTGAAGTATCCACAATATATTGTACATAGCATGGATTATGTTCACCTAGAACATTTTTAAGGCATGTGTAACCAATACCCTCTTTAACCAATAAGGGATTACAATAAAATAGACATTAAGAATTTCTAGAACATGGACATATGTTGTTATCAAGTGAGTTTCCTCTTGCTGGAAGACAAAGTCATTGCTCTTCATTTTGTGTCCCCTACGATGCTGAAAACAGTGTTGAGCATATAATAATTGAACTGAATTATTTATAAGAAGTGTGGTCGCAAGACGTCTAATTCAAACATGCCTGATGGCATGGGATTGCATCCCCTTAATACTTTTTAATGTCTATTTTATTGAGATTATTTTTATAGTTAATGTGGTTATTAGTTACACATGCATGAATTATTTTCAAGGTTAAGATTATTTCATCCATGATATATAAAATCTCAAACACGCAATGTATAACAATTATACCTATATATTTTATGGTATCCTCTCATCAGAATGGTCCCTTGTAAAAGTAGGAGAGGAAAAAGAATATTCCAGGGATGGCATTGTTTTTTGGGTCTTATTACAGAATCAATATTTTCAAGATCCTGAGTAGTAAAAGCTACCTGAACCAATTGAAACAGTTTGGTTCTTTTGGCGTGTGCTGAATTCCCAAACTCATTAGGCTTAGCATTCCACTCCTCCTATGCTAAAGCAGAAGGCTCAACACTGAAGTCAAGCAAGCAATGTGAGGCTTCCTGTCACAACAGGTAATTCTTGGCTCTTAAAAAGCAAATACTTTGCAGAAGCGCAAGTGTATCTGTATTTCCCCCATGAGTCTAGCAAGTTATTTTCATGGTTACCTGAATCTCTTATTCTGCCAGCCACAGTTTTCTTATCCATGCTATCACTTCAGTCCTCTAAGAAAAGGCAACTCCACAAGTTCAGAGGTTTCCACATTTGTTGAATTTTAGATGTTCAAATCACATTGTATTTAAAATTGCTTGGGGACTGTTGTCATTGCAAATAGGTAATACAACAGCTTTGTGCTTACCAGCTTCCCTGATATATTATCAACTCCATGTTGTGGATTATTTGGGCACATCTGGCATTTGAGTTTCTATTGACATAATTGCAAATATATCATGTGTTGAGATCTCAGCTTTTATACTGGCTTCCTAGGAGAACATTTGAAAATAACTCTCTCTTTACCTCTCATGAGGATTATTGCTCAGCTGTTCAAGCTCACTAACCACTCCTCTGTAGAGAAGTTGTGGAGGAAACCTAGGGGGGAAAAAAAACATTTCCAGAAGTGTCTCAATAGATCCATTGGCAATCTACCATGGTTAGTTTAAAAATATTGAGATGTTTTGGGGACCCTCAAACTTTTGAGGTGAAGGTTATGTTCTGGCATCCTTGTTAGTGAACAATAGTCTCTAATGGTTAGACACTTGCTATTCATACATCCACAAATATATTTTCTTTGAAGTTATTAACAAATGTAAAGGTTTCCCCATACATACTAGATAATTATTTTCTCATGACTCAAGAAAATATCACTGCTAGATATGTCCACTCAGTCATATTCACACAAACTTGAAAAACATCCTAATGCTGTAAATTGCATTGTTACCTGTTACTTTTAAACAGTACCTTTACATTAAGGCACTTAGCAATGTTAAGAAAGAGAACTTAATGAAGTGACAAATCATATTTATATTACCATGATGTCTAGCCATTTGAATAGTAAATATAGATCAATATCCTATCTGCCCATGTGTTGCAAATGGCATCTGGATTTCATATCTGCAATGATAATATGCCAGCTCTTTCCCTAGTGATCTTATTAGTTGTCTGCTACATGTCTAAATAATAAGATACTAAGGGAGTTGTAGGTAGCAAATAGGCCCTTATTGTTAAGATCTGTAAGTATGGAAAATAACTTATTTCTTAGAGATATGACAGTTCACTAATTTCTACAGATAAGTCAGGGTACATTGTGAACACTGGTTTAAAAAACCTGAAATAGGATAAATTAAAACTGTGAAATTTGACACTAATGTTAAGGCTGACATTAAGAATTTTAGTACCTTTATTCCAAGTTAATCATTATTAGTATAAAAATGGAGATTTCCAAAGTGATGAGAATTTTTTGCAGTGGTGTTCAGCAGATAGGAAGGCATCAAACACTGTGCATATGGTTGGGGGATACAAGCATACCTTGGCAACAATGTGGGTTTTGTTCCAGACCACTGCAAAAAGTAAATGTTGCAATAAGATTAGTCACAAGAGTATTTTGGTTTCCTAGTGCATATAAATGTTATGTTTACACCATACTGAAGTCTACTAAGTGTACTGTAGCATTGTCTAAAAATGTACATACATTTATTTAAAAATATTTTATTGCTAAAAACTACTACTGATCATCTGAGCCTTTAGTGAGTCATAATCTTTTTGCTAGTGAAGGGTCTTGCCTTAATGTGGATGGATGCTGACTGATCAAGATGATGGTTGCTGAAGGCTGGGATTCCTGGAGCAATATTTTGTAAAATACAACATTGAAGTTTGCCACATCAATTGACTCTGTCTTTCACAAAAGATTTCTCTGGAGCATGCAATGTTGATTTACAGATTTTTACCTACAGTAAAATTTATTTCAAAATTGAAGCCAATCCTCTCAAACTCTACCACTGCTTTTTCAACTAAGTTTGTGTAATATTCTAAGTCCTTTCTTGTCATTTCAACTATGTTCAAAACATCTTTACCAGTAAACTTCATCTCAAGAAACTACTGTCTTTGCTCATCCATAGGAAACAACACCTTTTATCTGTTCAAGTTTATCATGAGATTGAAGCAATTCATTCACATCTTCAGGCTCCACTTCTAATTCTAATTGTCTTGCTATTTCCATCACATCTGCAGTTACATCCTCCAATGAAGTCTCGAATTCCTCAAAGTCATCCATGAGTGTTGTCAAGAAGAGCATTTTTTTAGGGTTTCTTTCTAGGATTTTTTATAGTTTCAGGTCTTACAATTAGGTCTTTTGTCCATCTTGAGTTAATTTTTGTATATGGTGAGAGATATAAGGGTCCACTTTCTTTCTTCTGCATATAGTTAGCCAATATTCCAGGGAAAATTGGAGTAACATTTTTAATTTGCTTCAAGATATTTCCTTTGCATTCACAACCTGCCTGATCGTTTGACACAAAACACCTATTTTTCAGCTGATCTCGGCTCTTGATGTGTCTTCCTCACTCTTCTTAATTATTTCTAGCTTTAGATTTAAAGTGAGAGATGTGCAACTCTTCCATTCACTGAACTCTTAGAGGCCATTGTAGGATTATTAATTGGCCTAATTTAAATATTGTTCTGTTTCAGGGAATAGGAAGGCCAGAGAAGAGTGACAGATGGGTGAATGACTGGTCAGTGTAGCAGTCAGAACAAACAACATTTATCAGGTAAGGTATGGGTGTGGTTCATGGCACACCAAAGCAATAACGATAGTAACATCAAAGGTCGCTGATGACAGATCACCATAACAGAAATAATAATAATGAAAAGTTTAACATATTACAAGAATTTCCCCAATGTGATATAGAGACACAAATTGAGCACTTGCTGGTGAAAAAATTGTGCCAATAGAGTTGCACAATGCAAGGATGCCACAAACCTAATTTATAAATAATGTACTATTTGTGAAGCAGAATAAAGTGAAATGCAATAAAACAAGGCATGCCTGTATAATACAATCAAGTTATACAAATCTTGTATGTAAAAATAAATCCAGTTGTGTAAATTTACAAAAAATGTGCTAAACATGTAAGGCCAAAAGGTGTTTTAAAAAGCAATCAAGGGAGGCAGTGTTTCATGATAAAGCACTAAACCAAGTATCATGAGCCTTGGATCTGGTTCCAGTTGTCTGACCAACAGGGATCTCAGTTTTTTTTCTTATATCAATAATTATGTTACTAGCCACCGTACATTAAAAGGTTGTCGAGATAATCAACTGGAGTAATGTATTTGAAAATATTTTGAAAGGGTAAAGTGTTATATAAAGGCAAATAATTATTACATGGACTAGTCAGGAAAAGTTAGATTGAGTCTTGTCAAAAATGGGTGATTAACTAAAATATTACCAAACAGAAAACCAATAACATTGTAAATATTGAACTCTCAAAAGAGAAGTAATTCTTCCTAGTGACTATGATGTCAAACTAGTCCTCACAGATGATGGAAAGCTATAGATATACATATAGATGATACAGATAATATATTAATAGATGATATAGAGATATAGATACAGAGTACCTAAATATTGCAGAAGTGACAGATAAAAGCTATATAACTTCTAGATGTCATAGAATATGGCTTCCAAGGTCTAGTTAGGTTTTCCTTTCAACAAATTTGGTCAGGTTTCCTAAGTGATTTCTAAGTTGTGTTTGTGTGTGTACATTATAGTGACACAGGAAAATTTGATTTGTTTTGAGTACATCTGTGATCTGTGATACATGATATAGTGCAAAATGATATGATTGTTAAAACTTGACATTGGAACACCATATAATTAGTTCACATCTCCTAATATGAGATCAATACAGTAAAGATTTTTTACAAAGCAGCAATTTCTTATACATGAAAATGTAGAGGCAATGGTAATGTGCTAGTAATAATTCAAAAATATTTTAGGAAAAATTTGCCAGTAATTTCAAAACGGATAAATATTGTTGCAAATTTGATCTACCAAATAATGAAGACAATTAAGGACAACTTATTGTTTGTGCTGTTATATTGGAACTAATGTTTGTTATTTATTTGATCAGTTATTTAATAATTTATTCCTTTGTGTTTTTAATCTTAGTTGGAAATACACTTTTAGTGGATCACACAAAACCGCCAAAAATAATATTTGATAAGAAGGCTGAATCTTCAGAATTAGGAACAGGATCTTCTAGTCCCCAGAGGTTTATTTGCTTTTAAAAAAGTTTTTGTTTGTGTTTTTAGTTAGCATTTTTTTTTCTCCTGTATACAAGAACAAATTTCTGATTGATTTAAGATGTTGACAAGTGAATCCATGTCTCAGCATTAAAATGGGCCTGGGCAATTGCATTATTCACTTCAAAAAGTGACACTGATGAAGCACTGTCTAGGAAACACTATAAGAGATACAATTTATACTGATTTTTGTGGCCTATACTGATTTTCTAAAGAAGGAAAAGCATTTTAATTTCACTTGCAGTCTCTTATACTTGAAACTAAAAGGAGTCTACAGTTAATAAATTGTTCTAAATATTATTTTTCCTTTCCTATTCATGTATGGGTCAGCTCTCCAGTTGTAGGGCATCTCACGTATTTACTATGTAGAAAGTATTAGCAGTAGCCACGCACATAGAAATTCACAGACACACTAAAATGCAAAATTTAAAACAAGACATTAAAATGTATATGCACCCAACAACCTGCTATTGTCCTTTTATTGGACCAAGTTATATCAAAACACAATTTTGGAGAGATAGTTGTATAGCCTCTTGCCTGATCTACTGTACACCTAAAATTTAGTAATTTTGAGCTAAAACAAAAAAAAAGGTGAGTCAAGTAATTATGCACATCAAATTCTTAATAACCTCCATAAAAACACTTCTATGGTCAATTTCTCATTGCTTTAAGTTTCCCAAATGAGTGGATGGGGCTCAGGGTGAAGGGTGAGTGGAAAATTGAAAGATGTGGATTATTTTTTCTTGGTGAGGCCAGTTTGAATTTTTTAAACATTGCAGTAATATTTAGAATATTAGTCAATGATGTTAGAAAAAAGAGAAAAAGTGTGGAGGAATGATGCATCAGGTAGAATGACAATAAACAATAGTTCTTGAAAGCCAGAGATAGAAAAGAATTAGTAGTCATCTGGAATGACAAAAAAGTTTTATTTTCAGAATAAAATACGAATACAACTAACTAGGGAAGTGAAAGATCTCTACAAAGAGAACTATAAAACACTACTCAAAGAAATAAGAGATGACACAAATAAATGGAAAAGCATTTGATACTCATGGATAGGAAGAATCAATATTGTAAAAATGGCCATATTGTCCAAAGCAATTTATAGATTCAATTTGATTCCTACTAAATTATCACTGAGATTCTTTACAGAACTAGAAAAAAAAACTATTTTAAAATTCATAAAAACCTAAAAAAAAGAGCCTGAATATCCAAGGCAATCCTAAGCAAAAGAAAAAAAGAAAAAAAAAAAAAAGCTGGAGGCATCATGCCACCCAACTTCAAACTATACTAGAGGGCTAAAGTAACCAAAATGGCATGCTACTGGTGCAAAAAAAAAAAAAAAAAAAAAAAAAAAAAAAGAGAGAGAGAGACATATAGATCAACAGAACAGAATAGAAAAGCCAGAAATAAGGTGCATACCCACAACTATATGATCTTTGACTAACCTGAAAAGCACAATTAATAAGGAAAGGATTCCCTATTCAATAAATGGTGCTTGGAGAAATGGCTAGCCACATGCAGATGATTGAAACTGGACCCCTTCCTTCCACCATGTACAAAAAATAAGATGAATTCAAGACCTAAATATAAAACCCAATATCATAAAAACCCTGGAAGGCACCCTAGGCAAATAAAATTGAGGACATAGAAAGGGGCAAACATTTCATGATGAAGTTGTCAAAAGTGATTGCAACAAAAGCAAAAATTGACAAATGAGATCTAATTAAACTGAAGAGTTTCTGCACAGCAAAGGAAACTATCAACAGAGTAAACAGACAACCTGCAGAATAGGAGAAAATTCTTGCAAACTATGCATCTGCCAAAGGTCTAATATCCAGAATCTAGAAGGAACTTAAACAAATTTACAAGAGAAAATCAAACAACCCAGTTAAAAAGTGGGCAATGGACATAAACAGACACTTTTCAAAAGAAGACATACATGTGGCCAACAAGCATATGAAAAAGAGCTCAACATCACTGATCATTGGAGAAATGCAATGACAACCATAATGAGATACCATCTCACACCAATTAGAATGGCTATTATTAAAGAGTCAAAAAAAAAAAAAAACAAAAAACAAACAAAAAACCCAGATGCTGACAAGGCTGTGGACAAAAAGGAATGCTTATACACTGTCGTTGGGAGTGTGAATTAGTTCAGCCATTTTGGAACACATTGTGGCGATTCCTCAAAGACCTAAAAACAGAAATACCATTTGACCCAGCAATCCCGTTACTGCATACATGCCCACAGAAACATAAATGGTTTTATTATAAAGATGCATGCACAAGTCTGTTCATTGCAGCACTGTTCACAATAGCAAAGACATAGAATCAACCTAAATGCCCATCAACGATAGATTTGATAAGAAAAATATGGTACATATACACCATGGAATTCTATGTGGCCATAAAAAGAATGGGATCATGTCCTTTGCAGGAACATGGATGGAACTGGAGGCCATTATCTTTAGCAAACTAATATAGGGACAGAATACAAAATATCACATGGTATAACTTATAAGTGGGAGCTAAGTGATCAGAACACATGGACAGGAAGAGAACAACAGACACCGAGACCTTTTGGAGCTTGGAGGGTGGGAAGAGGGAGAGTATCAGGAAAAATAACTAATGGGTAATAAGCTTAATGCCTGGTTGATGAAATAATCTGTACAACGAATCCCCATGACACAAGTTTGCCTGTATGAAAAATGTGCTCTTGTACTCTGGAATGTAAAATAAAAGTTAAAAAAGTGTTATTTTCTTTGCACACAGGTCAATTGGTTTTGGTTTCTAGGGCTGTGAAAGTTTATTTGATCATATCTGGGGTCAGCAAAGCATAATAGCATGATGAATTATACATGTTTGCTTATTGTTATGTTTTTGCTGATCTCAGTGATTTCTAGCCTACCTTTATTTTTCTTTTAAATGGGATTTGGAAGGTTACAGAGCAACAAAGACAGGACTAGAATCCAGGTCTTTTGACTTCTATTTTATTACCTTTTGTACTATGTGATATGCCTTTGGTAAAAATGTTCTATAAAATCATATTTAGGAAGGTACAATCAGCAAATACCATCCATTTACAAAAGAATTAACATGATTTTTAAAAATTAGAATTAGGAGATTTTATTGGGACAACATCATTCTCCAGACATGTATCATTTGATACGGAGCTATGCAGAAATATTGAAACTCATAAAGGAAGATAAATTAGGGAATAATTATCTGTCTACATCATTAGTATATAATGTATTTAAATAGTCTATTTTCTCATAAAAAATAACATAATATACATCATAAATATATGGCTTATAAATACCTTCAAAAGGAAACATCTATTACATGTTCTTTTGAGGAGAAAATAGCTGCTAATGAATGGCATCAAAACAATAGGAATATTTGAATCAGAAAAAAAATTTTAAAATCCCTCCAATAGAACTGGGCTACATAGTAAATAGATTAGGAGAAGCGATGCTCTAAAAAGGTAATAATTAAATAATCTGAATATGTGCACATCATCAGACTCAAGAGTATAAAACTAATCAATAGAAAAGAAATCAGGTATAATTTTTAAAAAAAGACAGAAACAGTCTTAATAATGAAATGAAAGAGTGTAACTGTTATAAAATAAAATAAAACATATCAACATAATTCTTAAAATTACAAGTATATATATTTATTGCAACAATTAAAACAATATATGAATGTATTTTAAAAGTTTGATTTCCAATAATCCCCCCTATCCCTTTTCCTACTAACTTTCTCCCTGAGGTAACTGACAACAGGTGCCTAGTTCGTATCTGAGACTTGGTAATTTATAAAGAACAGAAATTTATTTTTCACGGTCTTGGAAACTGGGAAGTCCAAGAGCAAGGCACAGCAGGTTAAGGCATGGTCTCTCGGCTTCCAGGATGATACTTTGAATACCACATCTTTCGGAGAGGAGAAACACTATGTCATCTCATGTCACAAGAGCAAAACAAAGAAAACCCACCCTTGCAAGCCTTTTTTTATACAGGCATTAATTCATTCATGAGGATGGAGCCCTTATGACCTAAAAACCTCCCAAAGTCTCCACCTCCCAACACTACGGCATTGAAGATCAAGTTTCTAACACATAAATTGAGGGGAAGACCCATTAAAACTATAGCAGCATCAGTGTAGATATTACAGCTTTTTCGGTTATCTACTTTGTTATTTCCAAATTTGTTGTTTAGGTATTGATTTTGTTTAAAGCACCTTTTGCCTTAGAAAAATTATTAACTTTTGTAAATGAAAGTGCTTATTTCATTTTCTTTTACAGATATTAGGTTTCCTGTCTTGGTGATGAACTTATTTTCCAATCCTACATTGCTTATTTAGTCTTGTACATGTTTTAAGATTTTTAGTTCATCATACATTGCTTTTAATTCATGTTCTTATTTTGATACATTGATGAATAGTATTATTATTTATTTTCTTAGGGATGTCTAGAGTCGTGATTATCCCTTATATGAAATAAACTATTCTTTTACCACTGAATTGAAAAACCATTTTTTTACTATATTAAATTCTCATTTGTCATAGGATCTGTTTCTGAATTCTTTCCTTTGTTCCAGTAAAATATTTCTTTATTCCTATGTCTATACAATATTGACTTGATTATAATAGCTTTATAGAATATTTTGATATCTAGTAGGGCAAGTAATGCTTAATTATTACCTTTTATAATTTTCTTAGATATTCTGATCATTCTTTCAAATAAACTTTAAATAATTTGTGTTTCTAAAATAAACAGACTTACTAATATAACTCTATAAGATTATATTTGGAATTTCATTAAATGCATATATTAATTTTAGGATAATTTACATTGTTGTGATATAAAATCTTCCTATATAGTAGTATAATATTTATTTTCAGTATTTCAGCTAAGTCTTGAAAGAGAACATTATTTTTCAAATCATTATATTCTGTACTCAAAAGTGTGACTCAGGTAAATATAAGCTAACGGCCATTGTCTAAAATGACAATCAACAAATTCATGAGTCAATAGAAACAGTAGGACATAACTATGAAAAGAACATACACAGGCTTTGAATTTAATTTGATTTTGACTCTTGAACTTACTCTTGTCAATCAGTCTATCAGAGTCTTAGATTCCTCATCTGTAACAAGCGTGTAATACATGACAGCGTTGTGAACATTACATTCTGGTACCCAAAAAAGTGCCAAGTAAGCACATAAAAAATATTTAGTCATAAAATCCACTTTGTGATGCAATCTTCAAGTTTGGCAAGCTTCAACTGATTTTAATTTTGCTCTATTCATTAATATTATACACCTTAAATCTTTTCTGCTGTGTCTGTGTCTATATTAAAAAAACACCATATATGTAAATGAATGTTTATACTTTAGGATTTCCAAATACATTTTTACTACCCATGTGGACAACTTATGTTAATTGAGTAGAACATAAAAATCATTGTTAATCACTGCACTAACTTGCTATTTCTCTTTGCAGCTTTCAGAAACGGGGTGCTTTTTAACCTGAAGTATACACATATAATAAAGGCCCTTCAAATAGTATACATTAAATGGAACATTTTTTTCAGTGCTATTTTCTATATCTTATTCGTTCACGTAAGTGTTTATTTAAGTATTTAAGTATTCATTCACATAAGTATTTACTATGTACTTACTATGCAGCAGGCACTCAGATAGGCAGTGGAAATAAAAGGATAAGCATACAGGAACAGTCCCTGACCTCATGGAGCTTATGCTATAACAGGCAGACAGAAAAGAGATAATTAAATATAAATTGATAAACTATAATCATGGTGAGTAGTATGAATTTAGAAAACCTGTAGGAGCATTTATGCAGTGAGAGAAGGAGTATCAAAATCGAAACCTGAAGAATAGATATGTGTTAAGTAATTGAAGAAAGAATGAGGCCAGTGAGGCTAGAGAATAGAGCAAGAAGAGTAATACAAAATTAAGTTTGGAGAAACAGGAATGCAGCAAAATTTGGAACCTTATTGTAAGAACAACAGAAAGTTACTGTAAGATTTTGAATGGGAATAGTATAATTGAATCTATTATTTTAAGAAAATTACTGCAGAGTAGAAAATGAAGAAAGTCAAGAGCACGTATGAAAAGACCAAAATAAAATGATTATCCACTGAAATTTAAATGCTATCAGCTCAAGAAAACTACATGAAAACATTTTTAGATGAATACAATTTTATTAATCAGCTTGATCTTTCTGTGGATTAGGATCACCTGGTTGTTAGTAGATTGGCAACGAAACACATTGGTTCTATTTTCAGGACACCAGTGTTTTATGGTATCACACTTTGAAAACTTTTAGCATAGAAGCTGCAAGTGAATGTAAACAGGTAACTTTTGAATTTTCTGAATGCACTTATTGTGTCTTATATGATAATTAATGAGATACATTTTATTTTTATAATTTATAAATTAATGTTTAGATTTATAGCTTAGATCTTGAAATATCTTGAGAAGATTGTTTAGAAGGACAGTAGACTTCATCATCAGACAAATCTGTATTTGAATCTCAATACTTTTACTTCATGTCTCAGTGATCATCAGCAAGTTATACAATCTCATTAAGCCTTGGTTTCCTTGCCTGTAAAATGGAGATACACCTTTCTAGATGTTCATTTTACAGATTATTATTGAGCTCTAATTTAATTAATGTGTATATGGTGCTGAAAACACTGTAATTGTACAGAAAATTTGTAGAGTAATAAATTTTCTAGAGTAATTAATAATGAGAATACAAATAATAGGAATGATAATAAGAATAAGAATAAGAATTATAATTCTATTAATAACAATAAAGTAGTTTTAAGCTATTTTTATTAACAATAAAATACTTGTTGTTTTAGTATTTTATTCATTGCCAAACTGAGTAAAAGAAAGTTCTTCTTGCCATACCTCTCAAAAAAAGGACATTAGAGAGAAAGAATCTTTGATGGTAGAAAAGTGAACACATGGTGCTTTAAGATGCTTTCATCAAAGCTGAGCCATTAGAAGATCAGACAAGGAAAAACTACTCCTAAGCTATGATACATAGAGAAATTCTTCACTCACAAAGTAGAAAATCTAGCTTTGTAGGAACAGAAATGTGAAGAGAAATCTTCAAAGAGAAAAGAAAAGGCTGAGCTGCTCAAAATCAGTCCATTTATTAAAAAAAAAGAATGTATTTCTTTTTATTTATGTCCATTTGCAGAATGATTAAAATCACAAACCCATTTTGCTTTAGTCCACAAAGCATTTATAATATCACATACTGCCTGCAATGATTAATTTTATTAGTCATTTTTCCAGAGAAAATCTTTCAGATACAGAAATATCATTTATTCTCTTTTTAAAGATGAGTAAACTGAGTCAGCAAATTATTAAGCAGTTTCTAAAATGATAAAATTTGTGGATGACCGCTCTTCAATCAGTAAAATTTATTGTCAGTCAAATTTTTAATTCTCAGCTCACTGAAAGTTGTTGACACATAAACCACATAAAATATAGAAGATGGCTAATAAAGCCTTGCATGCTATATCCAGTGTTTCTTCAGAGGACACAAGTATTTTTATTTGTCATCATTTAAAATCGAGTATAATAAAGCCTTACTTCTCAGACAACTTATTAGCATACGCCAAAAATAGAAAGGAAATGAAAATGATTTCTGAGAATTAAAATATATAGTGGAAATTGGCCAAATAGGAACAGCTCCGGTCTGCAACTCCCAGTGAGACCAAGGCAGAAGGCGGGTGATTTCTGCATTTCCAACTGAGGTACCCAGTTCATCTCACTGGGACAGGTCAGGCAGTGGGTGCTGCCCACGGAGGGCGAACAGAAGCAGGGTGGGGCATTGCTTCACCCGAGAAGTGCAAGGGACCAGGGACCTCCCTCCCCCCCAGCCAAGGGAAGCCATGAGGAATTGTGTTACCCTGCCAGGTTACTATGCTTTTCCCACGGTTTTTGCAATCTGCAGATCAGGAGATTCCCTCATGTGCCTATACCACCAGGGTCCTGGGTTTCAAGCACAAAACTGGGCGGCCGTTTGGGCAGACACCGAGCTAGCCATAGGAGATTTTGTTCATACCACAGTGGAGCCTGGAACCCCAGGGAGATAGAACCGTTCACTCCCCTGGAAAGGGGGCTGAAGCCAGGGAGTCAAGTGGTCTCGCTCAGCGGCTCCCACTCCCACAGAGCCCAGCAAGCTAAGAACCACTGTCTTGAAATTCTTTTTGCCATCACAGCAATCTGAAGTTGACCTGGGATGATCAAGCTTGGTGGGGGCAGAGGCATCTGCCATTAATGAGGCCTTAGTAGGCAGTTTTCCCCTAACAGTGTTAAGGATGCTGGGAGATCTGGGTTGGGCGCAGCAAAGCGGCTGTGGCCAGACTGCTTCTCTAGATTCCTCCTCATTGGGCAGGGTATCTCTGAAGGAAAGGTAACAGGCCCAGTCAGGGGCTTACAAACAAAACCCCCATTTCCCTGGGACAGAGCTCCTGGGGGAAAGCGCAGCTGTGGGCGCAGCTTCAGCGAATTTAATCGTTTTTGCCTGACAGCTCTGAAGACAACAGCTGATCCTGACAAGGATTCTTCCAGCATAGCACACCAGCTCTACTAAGGGACAGACTGCTTACTCAAGTGGGTCCCTGACCCCCAGGCCTCTTGGTTGGGAGAAACTTCCCAACAGGGGTCGACAGACACCTCATATAGGAGAGCTCCAGCTGGCATCAGGCTGGTGCCCCTCTGGGACCAAGCTTCCAGAGAAAGGAGCAGGCAGCAATCTTCACCCTTCTACAACCTCCACTGGTGATACCCAGGCAAACAGGATCTGGAGTGGACCTCCAGCATACTGCAGCAGACCTGCAGAAGAGAGGCCTGTTAGAAGAAAAAGTAACAAGCAGAAAGCAACAACATCAACATCAACATAAAGGACCCCTCCATAAAAACCCTATCCAAAGGTCTTCAGCCTCAAAGATCAAAGGTAGATAAATTCATGAAGATGAGGAAAAACCAGTGCAAAAACACTGAAAATTCCAAAATCAAGAATGCCCCTTCTCCAAATGATTGCAACTCCTCTCCAGCAAGGGCACAAAACTGAACGGATAATGAGATTGATGAATTGACAGAAGCAGGCTTCAGAAGGTTGGTAATAGCGAACTCCTCTGAGCTAAAGGAGCATGTTCTAACCCGATGAAAGGAAGCTGAGAACCTTGATAAAAGGTTACAGGAACTTCTAACTATAATAACCAGTTTAGAGAGGAACATAAATGACCAGATGGAGCTGAAAAACACAGCACAAGAACTTCGTGAAGCATACACAAGTATCAATAACCAAATCGATCTAGTAGAAGAAAAGATATTAGAGATTGAAGATCAACTTACTGAAATAAGGCATGAGGAAAAGATTAGAGAAACAATAATGGAAAGGAATGAACAAAGCCTCCAAGAAATATGGGACTATGTGAAAAGACCAAACCAACGATTGATTGGTGTACCTGAAAGTAATGGGGAGAATGGAATGAAGTGGGAAAACACACTTCAGGATATGATCCAGGAGAACTTCCCAAACCTAGCAAGACAGGACAACATTCAAATTGAGGAAATAAAGAGAACATCACTAAGATACCCCTCGAGTAGAGCAACACCAAGACACATAATCGTCAGATTGTCCAAGGTTAAATTGAAGAAAAAAATGTTAAGTGTAGCCAGAGAGTAAGGTCAGGTTACCTACAAAGGAAAGTCCATCAGATTTCTTGCAGAAAACCTACAAGCCGGAAAGGGGGCGGGGTGTAATATTAACATTATTAAAGAAAAGAATTTTCAAAGTAGAAATTCATATCCAGCCATACTAAGCTTTATAAGCGAAGAAGAAATAAAATCATTTCCAGACAAGCAAATGCTGAGGGATTTTGTCACCACCAGGCCTGCCTTAAGAGAGCTCCTGAAGGAACCACTAAATACAAAAAGGAAAAAGAGTTACCAGCCTCTGCATAAACACAAAATATAAAGGCCAATGACACTATGAAGAAACTGCATCAAATAATGTTTAAAATAACCAGCTAGCATCATAATGACAGGATCCAATTCACACATAACAATATTAACCTTAAATGTAAATGGGCTAAATGCTCCAATTAAAATGCAAAGACTGGCAAATTGGATAGAGTCAAGACCCATCTGTATGCTGTATTCAGGAGACCCATCTCGTGTGCAAAGACACACATAGGCTCAAAATAAAGGGATGGAGGAATATTTACCAAGCAAATGGAAAGCAAAAAAAATAAAAATAAAAATAAAAAGCAGGGGTTTCAATCTTAGTCTCTGATAAAACAGACTTTAAACCAACAAAGATCAAAAAAGACAAAGAAGGGCATTACATAACGGTCAAGGGATCAATGCAACAGGAAGAGCTAATTATCCTAAATATATATGCATCCAAAATAGGAGCATCAAGATTCATAAAACAAGTTCTTAGAGACCTATGAAGAGACTTAGACTCCCACACAATAATAATGGGAGACTTTAACACCCCACTGTCAATATTAGATTGATCAATGATACAGAAAATTAACAAGGATATTCAGGGCTTGAATTCAGCTCTGGACCAAGTGGACCTAATCGACGTGTACAGAACTCTTCACCCCATATGAAAATAATATACATGCTTCTCAGCACCACATAGCACATATTCTAAAATTGACCACAAAATTGGAAGTGAAACACTCCTCAGCAAATGCAAAAGAACAGAAATCATAACAAACAGTCTCTCAGACCACAGTGCAATCAAATTAGAACTCAGGGTTAAAACTCACTCAAAACCACAACATTACATGGAAATTGAACAACCTGAATGATTACCGGGTAATAATAAAATTAAGGCAGAAATAAAGAAGTTCATTGAAACCAATGAGAAAAAAGAGACAACTTACCAGAATCACTGCAACACAACTAAAGCAGTGTTAAGAGGGAAGTTTACAGCACTAAATGCCCACAACAGAAAGCTGGAAAGATCTAAAATCAACACCCTAACATGACAATTCTAAGAACTAGAGCAGCAAGAGCAAACAAATTCAAATGCTAGCAGAAGACAAGAAATAACTAAGATCAGAGCAGAACTGAAGGAGATAGAGTCACAAAAACCTTTCAAAAAATCAATGAATCCAGGAGCTGTTCTTTTTTTTAATTAACAAAATAGATGGACCACTAGCTAGACAAATAAAGGAAAGAAAGAAGAGTCAAATACACACAATAGACACAATAAAATATAACGGGATATCACCACTGATCCCACAGAAATACAAACTACTATCAGAGAATACTACAAACACCTCTACGAATAAAAAAATGAGAAAATCTAGAAGAAATGGATAAATTCCTGGACACATACACCCTCCCAAGCCTAAACCAGGAAGAAGTCGAATTCCTGAATAGACGAATAACAAGTTGTGAAACTGAGGCAGTAATTAATAGACTACCAAACAAAAAAGCCCAGGACTGGACAGATTCACAGCCAAATTGTACCAGAGGTACAAGGAGGAGCTGGTATCATTCCTTCTGAAATTAATGCAAACAATTGAAAAAGAGGGACTCCTTCCTGACTCATTTTCTGAGGCCAGCATCATCCTGATACTAAAACCTGGCAGAGACACAACAACAACAAAAAAGAAAATTTCAGGCCAATATCCCTGGTGAACATTGATGCAAAAATCCTCAATAAAATACTGGCAAACCGAATCCAGCAGCACAACAAAAAGCTTATTCACCACAATCAAGTCAGCTTCATCCCTGGGATGCAAGATTGGTTCAACATATGCAAATCAATAAACAATCCATCACATAAACACAACCAATGACAAAAACCACAAGATTATCTCAATAGATGCAGAAAAGGCCTTTGATAAAATCCAGCATCCTTTCATGCTAAAAACTCTCAATAAACTAGGTATTGATGGAACTTATCTCAAAACAATAAGAGCTATTTATGACAAACCCAGAGCCAATATCATGCTGAATGGGCAAAAGCTAGAAGCATTCCCTTTGAAAACCGGCACAAGACAAGGATGTCCTCTCTCAGCACTCCTATTCAACATAGTATTGGAAGTTCTGGCCAGAGCAATCAGGCAAGAGAAAGAAATAAAGCATATTCAAATAAGAGGGGAAGTCAAATTGTCTCGGTTTGAAGATGACATGATTGTATATTCAGAAAACCCCATCATCTCAGCCCAAAAAACTCCTTAAGCTGTTAAGCAACTTCAGCAAAGTCTCAGGATACAAAATCAATGTGCAAAAATCACAAGCATTCCTATACACCAACAATAGACAAGCAGAGAGCCAAATCATGAGTGAACTCCCATTCACAATTGCTACAAAGAGAATAAAATACCAAGTAATACAACTTACAAGGGATGTGGAGGACCTCTTCAAGGAGAACTACAAACCACTGCTCAAGGAAATAAGAGAGGACACAAACAAATGGGAAAACAGTCCATGCTCATGGATAGGAAGAATCAATATTGTGAAAATGGCCATACTGCCTAAAGTAATTCATAGATTCAATGTTATTCCCATCAAGCTACCAGTGACTTTCTTCACATAATTAGAAAAAAACTACTTTAAATTTCATATGGAACCAAAAAGAGTGCATATAGCCAAGACAATCCTAAGCAAAAAGAACAAAGCTGGAGACATCATGCTACCTGACTTCAAACTATACTAAAAGGCTACAGTAACCAAAACAACATGGTACTGGTACCTAAACAGATATATAGACCACAGGAAAAGAACAGAGACATTAGAAATAACAGCACACATGTACAACCATCTGGTCTTTGACAAATCTGACAAAAGCAAGCAACGGGGAAAGGATTCTCTATTTAATAAATGGTGTTGGGAAAACTGGCTAGCCTTATGCAGAAAACAGAAACCGGACCCCTTCCTTACACCTTATACAAAAACTAACTCAAGATGGATTAAAGACTTAAATGTAAAACCCCAAACCATAAAAACCCTAGAAGAAAACCTAGGCAATACCATTCAGGAAATAAGCATGGGCAAAGACTTCAGTATTAAAACACCAAAAGCAATTGCAACAAAACCAAAATTGACTAATGGGCTCTAATCAAACTAGAGAGCTTCTGCACAGCAAAAGAAACTATCATCAGAGTGAACAGACAACTTACAGAATGGGAGAAAGTTTTTGCAAACTACCCATCTGACAAAGGTCTAATATCCAGAATCCACAAGGAACTTAAACAAATTTACAAGAAAAAAAAACAACTCCATCAAAAAATGGGCAAAAGATATAAACAGACACTTCTCAAAAGAAGACATTTATGTGGCCAATAAACATATGAAAAATAGCTCATCAACACTGCTCATTAGAGAAATGCAAATCAAAACCACAATAAGATACCATCTCACACCAGTTAGAATGGCGATATCCAAAAGACAGGAAAAAAACAGATGCTGGCGAGGCTGTGGAGAAATAGGAACACTTTTACACCGTTGATGTGAGTGTAGCTTAGTTCAACCATTGTGGAAGACAATCTGGTGATTCCTCAAGGATCTAGAACAAGAAATACCATTTGACCCAGCAATCTCACTACTGAGTATATACCCAAAGGATTATAAATTATTCTACTATAAATACACATGCACACATATGTTTATTGCAGCACTATTTACAATAGCAAAGACCTGGAACCAACCAACCATGGAATACTATGTAGCCATAAAAATGAGTTCATGTCCTTTGCAGGGATATGGATGAAGCTGGAAGTCATCATTCTCAGAAACCAACACAGAACATAAAACCAAACACCGCATGTTCTCACTCATAAGTGGGAGTTGAATAATGAGAGCACATGGACACAGGGAGGGGAACATCACACACTGGGGCCTGCTGGGGGTTGGGGGACAAGGGGAGAGATAGCATTAGGAGAAATACCTAAAGTAGATGATGGGTTGATGGGTGCAGCAAACCACCATGGCATATGTACACCTATGTAACAAACCTGCATGTTCTGCACATGTATCCCAGAACTTAAACTATAATAAAAAATGAATAGATAAATATTATTAAAATAAAAAAGTGGCAATATTAAGATTAATTCTTATTTTCTGCAGCATCAGTATGACTACAGTTTAGTAAGTGTAACAGAATAACTGATTTTGTTGTTTTGCCTGTCCTAATAACCTTATTTCTCAAAGACTTGGTGACAAGATCTCTGTGGAATTTCTTCCTAGGTTTACTCAATTTTTCTTCAGTGTATTCATTCTTTCCTGTCTTGTTTAATCATTTGTAAGTCCTCATGTCTCAGATGTATAGATGTCTTTTCTATTACTATTGAATTCCCATAAGATAATTATTCAATAGTAAATGAGGCCAGCATTTATAAAATGTTTCCTTTTTAATGCCCTCCCTGCCTTTGGTCTTTAATGTGGTTCCTTTAATACTTGATTCTTACTGGCATCACAGTTTTTCTGAAATATCTATATATTCAATATTTAACCTGATAATCTCTGTCAAGTTTCTAAAGGGTAGAAGCCACATTTTCACTATGTTTATTCTCAATGGCTTCATGGTATGTACCATAAAGTAAGTAATTAAGTAATTTATGAATGTTGAATGGAGCTGAGATGAAATGGACTGACAGCTTCAGGGTTAAATGGTTGCATATCTTCACTGTCTTAATTTACGAGGACAGTTTTTGTTGTTTATCTCATCACTAAATATAGGTATGTAGTCGTAGCTATTATCCTATGATGCTTGGTACAATTATTTCCTAAAAATGGCGGTTTTGCGTCAGGGAGTGTGTATCCCTGGAGAAGTATATATATGGGCAAAAAAAAAGTACTTTATAAAGTACAAGGATTCCAGAGACCATATTTTTCAACTTAGCAGTGACTTCACATCCATCTCTTATCTTCTCTGCTCCAGGTACTTTCTTGCCAATTGAACTATTTTATTTTATCACTTCAACTTTTCCTAGGGATGTCAACTTTGTTCTTTTTTTTTTTTTTTTTAAATGACGAAGCAATGCCTGGCCAAATCCAGATTCTTAAACTTGATGAACCGCTTCTTTGGCACAAGTTGTGGTGCTTGCAATAGATGTAGAGAATTTTTAAGACTATTAGATACATAGTCTCTGCCCTGAATTAAAATAGAAATGACAAAGAGGTACGTTGAATCAATCACAATGGCTAACTGGATAACTACATCTTGAAGGTATATATTGCTTCATACATTCCAAAGTATTTCCACAATAATTGCATCATTTGACATTCACAACAATTTTGAGAGAAAAGTTGGGAAGATATATTATCTTTTCCAGTCTTTAGAAGAAGAAATTGAGATACAGATAGGTTTAATGGTATACTCAAAGTCACATGGGAACTTTCTGTCAAGAACAGAACCCTAGAAATCATATATCTGACATAAATTAGACTACCTCTATTATACAAAACTAAGTTTAGTAATTTATCAAGATGTTTCCTGTTTTATGCATACAAAATATATACATACATTAAAATTTGGCTAATTTTTTACATGGATTTAATCTGACTGCGCTACAGTGCTAAGGTGTATTAGCCCATTTTCACACTGCTATAAAGAATACCCAAGACTGGATAATTTATAAAGGAAAGAGGATTAATTGACTCACAATTCCACATGGCTGGGGAGATCTCAAGAAACTTACAATCATGCTGGAAGGGAAAGGGGAAGCAAGGACCTTCTTCACATGGCTGTAGGAGAGAGAAGAAAGCATGTATAGGAGGAACGGTCAAACACTTATAAAACCATCAGATCTCATGAAGAACTCACTCACTATCATGAGAACAGCATGGGGGAAAATGTCCTTGTGTTCCAATCATCTCTCACCAGTTTCCACCCTCCACACATGGGGATTATGGAGATTACAAATGGAGAAGAGATTTGAGTGGGGATACAGAGCCAAACTATATCACAAGGTTTCAATTGAGAAATAAGTTGGATGGAATGCCACATCAGCATATTTGAGAGAAAACGGAAAAGTGATTTTGCAGTGAATATAAATGGAACTTTTTTTGAAATACAATAGTTTAAATTACTGAAAGCCTTAAATTTGCTATTTTTAATTTATTTAATAACCAGTGAACAAAACTTTATCTTTTAATGTGACAAGATTAGAAAAAGAGTTTTATGGCTAAAACAGTTAAAGGTGCTTTTTAGAAGACAAAGTCTAAGGTGGAAGTTAGGGAATAATATTAATATACTTCTATAAATATAAGTCAGGATACTTTGATGATAGCTCCAAATTTTCAAAGGCTTCTTTTATTTTTATTTTTATTTATATATATCTATATATTTTATTATACTTTAAGTTCTAGGGTACATGTGCATAACGTGCAGGTTTGTTACATATGTATACATGTGTCAAAAGCTTCTTTTAAACACTGACTTTTAAATTAACATCAAAGCTGAAAAATCACATATAAGGATAATACTTTTATTTCTAACTGGAGAATAAATAAGGTGAATCTATTAGTAAATGAAGTAAAAGTCATTGCATTCAAACTTCAGAAAACCCAAATAACCTCATAAAAATTGATGTATGTGATTATGTGCCAGTGTAGGTGTTGTTTGTATACATTTTAATTTCACCAGCACCAAAAATATGGCACAACAGTGGACTGATTGCTTGTATTTCCTAAAATTCATTTGTTGAAGCCCTAATTCCAATGTATTAAGATGTGGGTCTTTTGGCAGGTGATTAGGTCGAGTGTGGAACCCTTATGAATGGGATTGGTGCCCTTAAAAAATAGACCACAGTGAGCTCTTCTCTCTATGTGAAAATACAACAAGAAGTCGTCAGTCTGTAACCCAGAAGAAGGCCCTCACCAGATACCACATGTGCTGGTGCCTGGATATTGGATTTTTGTTCTCCACAACTATAAAAAACAAGTATTTGTTTTTAAGCCACCCAGTCTATGGAATTTTTGTTATAGCAGCCTAAATGGACTAAGACGTTACCATGATCCAGTAATAAAAGAAAATAGAATGTGATTATTGAATCTCATCCTCGTGAGGGGAAAGTAATTGAATTTATATATTTTTCAGATGCAGATAGCAGGACTTATAGCATCATCTGTAGCTAATGAAAGTGAGTTTTTATTTGATGTAAGACTTGTTCCCTACTACCTAAATTGGGGATTATAGAAAAGACTTTCTTACAGTTATTATGATTTTTAATACAGAATTACTAGAGAAAATGCCACTTAATGTAATTATTGTTATTTGCAGGTGTTCTCACCATTTTTACAAGGGTAACATTAAATTCCATAATAATTAAACATAAATTTTTTGTGCTAATGCCATTTTTCTCATGTACTGATGAAATTTCTGTCAAGGCTTTGCGAAAACAAATGTGCTAAGCTTACGTTAGGAGGTTTTTGGGCCCTAATGATCCCCAGACTATGATTCTGAACAAAGGAACTAACAGTACTACTTTGCTGAATTAACATATCTTTATATATAAGAAAAAAGAACACAGTTGATTGTTTTATATTACTGATTCAGGAAAAATAATAACATTTGTGTTAGAAGAGCAATGTGTTTTTTTAAGCTTTGATTTATGGGAATCCTCATGGGAGAAAATTAATTTTGACCTGAGTATTGTTTACACATGCTTAAAATGGAAGTGGCTCCTTGAGTACTGGGCCTGCACTTTGTATTTCTTATGAATAGCTCAGTGATTCATAAGTACTGCTGGACTCACAATAGAAATTCTTTTTAAAACTTGTTGAATTGAAATGAATATACATGAATGTATATAAAACAGCTGAGTTAAAATGGGAATTGACTGTATTCTCTGAGTTTATCTTAGTTTAGTGAAACATCTGCTGTTTATTTTCACGTTGACTTATTTACAATATATATTATCATCTTTGGTGTGAGACTTAAGGTCTCTTCTCACAATTTATTGAGTTTTATCTGAAAATGTGAATGTTTATATGACTCCAACCATTTTGCAAACACCAACAACCATATGCATCTTGGCATACGAGACTGGAGTAATAAAAATAATAACTAACTTTTACTGAGTGCTTACGATGTACCAAGCATTGTAAATCCCTAAGAACTTTCTGAATAGTTTGGATTCCCAATCTATAAAATCCTATAATAACCCTATTATTTTCTTCACGATGAAAACAAGAAAACTGAAGTACAATGAAATTAAGTAATTTGGCCAAAGTCACTTAACTAAAAATGTAGTAGGGCCAGGATGAAAAGACAATGATTTTAGTGTAAGGAGGTAGGGTTTCTTAACCACAACACTTTATCACTTTTGCTTAGGCACCTAGGCTGCTTCAATAAAATGATGCAAGAATTATAATGTGTAAAAAAGAATAAAGTAGTGATGAGAGTGTGCTTTCTGGAATACCAGATTGTTCAGTGTGCTTCATTAGCTAAATGTTTATAAAGCAATGTTTGATCCCAAATATTGCTTTCATGATGGCATTCTTCTGTGCAAAAATTTTACAATTTCCTATAGAAATATGTCCACAAACCAACCTCAGTCTAGCTTTCCAAGTTGATTATATTCTAGTTTTCTTGCCTTGTCTACCTGTTGTTTTGTTTCACATGTAAAAATTCACCTTTCTAGTCAGCATCCTCCACTTTCCCACTCATTACAGCTTCTATACCTGTTCTCATGCCATTCTCTCTCTGCCTGGGATGTTGTCCTCAAGCAAAATCCAAACTAACTGACAATGTCCCTGAAACCACACTATCTCTTTAGGGTGCAATGATTACTTTCCGTTGAAAGTGCTACTGGAGCAGGAAAAATAAATTTACTTATTATTTTATAATTTTATTTAAATATTCTTCTTTAAAGGCACATTGTCTCTTTAATCTTGTTAACTTTGACATATCTTGCATATTTTTTGTGTTTTTCTCTAGCATTTTTGTCTAATGGTATGCAGTCAGCAGGTATTCAATAATTTAAATATTGTTGGACTGAATAACCAGGTTATATTGAGAGGCTCTATGTTCATCCTCAGCAAAATATAGCCCCCTTCCAAACCATTGACACAGCAACAATTGCTGGATTTCATATTGATTGGTAATAATGTTAATGTAAATTGCTAATTAGTATTTAATAACTGTATATTCAAATTGAATTGAATCGGTTGTAATACTGAAGATTTTATTAATTTTAACATGTTTACTTTTTATTGTTATCCATGAGGAGATCATTAGTATTTGTTGAAAGATAAATCTTGGCACTTCAACATTTTAAAGAGTTTATTTGAACAGACAGCAATTCATGAATGGGGTATCTTCAAACCAAAAGTATTTTGGGAGCTCCTCTGGAGGTTGTTGAAAGGAAAACTTTTATAGGGTGAATGTGAAGGAGAGCAAATAAATTATTGCTTAAAGTTTGACCAATTGCCTTATTTGTACTATCCTGGTGGAAAGGTCCTGAAAATATAACTAATACCCAGTTGGCCACCTGTGATTGGCTGAGCTCAAGTTTCGTTTTCTTTTACATTAGGTGCTTAAAGGAAATGAATCAGAGTTAGGTTTTGCTTGCTTATATAGGAATGCAGGGTATTAGAACCACCTGTTTAACGGCCTCTCCCATTTAATTATTTTAACATATTCAATAGACTGGTCTCTCTATGGTTTCAAAAATTATGTTTGCCTTATACAAACATCTTCTGTTTCAGAGTCTTAGAATCAAATGAAAAACTCATGATATAAAATGCATTTCCAGTATCGGGGAAAAAAATCACCTCACCTTAAAAGGCCAATTATTAATTTGACTTCTCTTACCAATATCTATTAATACGTGACCTCAATTTTCCTTATTTAATAACTCTTTAGCTATTTTGCATTTGGAATAAGCTAATACCAAACTGTGCTACCTTGCTTCATACAAATATTTGCATAAAAGTGGTACTAAAAATAAACTGGAAGAAGGATGAAAGTGAGAGGAAAAGGTCCATCTTTGTTCTACATTGAGATCCAATTGTCTTTGTTTACAGTATTAAAAGGTTTATTTTAATTTATTTTTTTAGTTTATTTGAGACAGGATCTTGCTCTGCCACTCAGGATGGAGGGCAGTGGTGCGATTTTGGCTCACTGCAGACTCCACCGCCCCAGCTCAAGCGATCTTCCCAACTCTGTATCAGGAGTATTTGGGGACCACAGGTGCACAACATCATATCCCGCTAATTTTTGTATTTTTTGAAGAGATGGGATTTCACTATGTTGCCCAGGCTGGTCTCAAACTCCTGAGCTCAAGTGACCCACCCACTTTGTCCTCCCAAAGTGCTGGGATTACAGGCATGAGCCACTTCATCTGGCTATTTTTATTTAAAAAGAACTAAAAATTCAGCTAGAAATTGTTAAAATAAAATTTGTTATTTCTGCCTGTTATTTTAGTTATGTATTATGCTCAGCACTTCTCAGTAGACCTGTCCCGTGAAATACATAGCCTTCTGTAGAGTACTCACTTTTCCATGCTGGAATAACCAAAGAAAAGCACAGAGATGAAGATTATAACTAAAGTCTTATCTGTCAGCCCATAATATTATATTTAACAACAATTTTTGTGTGATAAGAAGGAAACCAGGAGAAATTAGAGTTGGCAGGAATAAAAGAAAAGCATAGGAGTTATTCCCAGTTGGCAGGTCAGGTTACTATATGATGTGCATTGTGCTACTTTCACTTTAGGTCTATCATAGCTATCTTGTATAAATTGTGAAATATAAAGGCTAGAATTAGTAGTTTCATTTTACAGACAGATGATATAGGGGTCTAGGGAAAACGTCCCCTTTGCCCTCTGAAGTTTCTCTGAAAAATCAACTGACAAAATGGTATACAAATTTATTAGCAGGCAAAGGGAAGTAAATTATTTTTAGAGGAATTCAATGGACTTGAAGAATACAATGGGCCTGGGACAAAGTCTATTGGACCCCCAGAGCTAACAAGGTTCATGACAAAAGACTGTGCAGGTTTATTGACAGATTAACAGATTTCACTCTTTCTTCTTGTAGTGTGAGTTTAGTTAATGAACACTCAGTTTTTGTTGTTTTTCTGTTGACAAGTCTGGACTTTAGGCAGATAAGGAACTTCAGAGAACAACTTTATTCCGTGTTTTAGGAGACACATTGGATTGAGAGATAGGAGGCAGTGGTGGGAGAGTCGTGGAGGGAAGGTCAGAGAGACCTTGTGGCTTCTCCTTCAGTTCAGCAAAATGCCATAATCTGGGTTATCGGTTTCTGACCACCAATGATAAGACTGAAATAGTTATGGACTGTATCAAAGGTCACATAACAAGTAATGAGGTCAAGACAATAAGTATTTAAACTCCTAGTGTTTTCACTGGACCATGCCACAATCACACGGGCTGAAATATATGACAGGAATCAATTCATGACTCTTTTTATGCAAAAATAGTGCAATCCTAGATCCTCAGTTGTTTTATCGGAATCTTCCTCTTTAATCAGGAATGTTTTGTGCCTTCCCCCATGGACATAATTAAATTTCACGTAAACCATGTCTTAATGTAATGTGCTGAAAATTCAGTTTCCACACCATTTTCCTATCCACCTATACATACAAAAAGACAATATGTACCGGTCCTTTTGCGTCTGGGTGTTGGCAAGTGACTAATTGTAGAATGTAGAATGTAGACAGTGATGAATGTCAAATCCATACTGGGCTGCTAAAAATCTGCTTGATCATTTATCTCTCTTTCTCTCTCTCTCTGTGTGTGTGTGTGTGTGTGCGTGTGTTTGTTTGTGTTGTGTATATCTCACTCTTTTCAACAGATGGCTAAATGTGTATTATATAGTGCAGTATTCTAAGGAAGCCCTTGGCATTGGCCACTAAATAGAAGGAGCCTGGAACTCTGAATCACTGTTTGGGATAAAGCTGCGCAAAATAAATGTCCATGCAGGAACATCTGCTTTTTTATGAGCAACTAACATTACGGCATATATTATTTCTACAGCAAGCATTAATTACCTATATAATGCAGGCATTTTTTGTTCCAGTCTCTATGATTGAGGACACATGCAATAGAGACATACATTCAGTAGTCACTGCCTACTGGAAAGTACTCTTGTCTACAAGAGAAACGTCATCCTTTCCAATGCCAATTGTGATCAGATAGTGACTATAGTAGTGTGAATATTAAATTATGCACATTGTCCTTTACTTGTTGCCTTCAAATCATACCGACAGTGTTTTATCAAAAAACATGTTTTCATTCCAGTTAGAAATATAAATCTGTGCAGGTGTAGGTGCTGCTGCCACAGTTACTCTTGTCTTGACACTAAAGTCTGCAAAAGTAAATTCTAATTACAGGATTTTAATAACCATGGAATTAGCCACAGAAGTGCCCCAGCAGCTAACAGTGTGATTGCAATGTAATTATAAAAACCCACTGCATTTGCACATGCTATAACCAGTATCTAAAGGGCCCTAATCCTTAAGTCTGTTGAGAAGTCTCCCACATGATTTGCAGTATTTTCTTTGAATAGTAGCCATGCCTGGAAATATACACATTTACCCTAAAAATTTTCCATTACTTGGTGTGTAGAAATAATGTTTTTGACTTCTAAAAATCCCTTGCATTTTGATTTTACACGAGATGACTCACACCTGAAAAGAAAAATGAAATAAAACAACAAAACCATTTCTGATTTTCTGTAAAGTTTCCCAGCCATGCCCACCAAGATTTTGCACCTACAGAGCCAAGGATGATTTGCACTTCAATTATTTAAGTAAACTCCAAGTGCTTAACTTTATATAAAAGTATTTTCCATATACTTTATAATTCACTGATCTCTCTTCTTTAAATTTTAGATTCCGGGGGTGCATATTTGTTACATGTGTATATTGCTTAATGCTGGGGTTTGGGCTTCTAGTGAACCCATCACCCAAATAGTGAACATAGTACCCAACAGGGAGGTTTTTAACCCTTTCTCGCCTCCCTACCTATGCCTCTTTTTTGGAAGACAGAGTCTCCATCTGTCTCTTAGGCTGGAGTGCAGTAGCACAATATCAGCACACTGCAACCTCTGCCTTCTGGTTTCAAACCATTCTCATGCCTCAGCCTCCTATGTAACTGGGACTACATGTGTGTGCCACCATGCCCGGCTAACTTTTATATGTTTGTTAGAGACAGGGTTTCTCCATGTTGACCAGGCTGGTCTCAAACTTCTGGCCTCAAGTGATCTGCCCACTTTGGCCTCCCAAAGTTCTGGATTTACAGATTGGAGACACCACGACCTGCCGCTACCCCTCTTTTAAGTCCCTAGTGTCTATTTTTTTTTTCTTTTGCATCTTTGTGTCCATGTGTTCCCATTATTTAGCTCTCCTATGTGAGAACATGTGGTATTTGGTTTTCTGTTTCTGTGTTAATGTACTTAGGATAATGACCTGAAGTTGCATCCATATTGCTGCAAAGCACATGATTCCCTTATCTTTATGACTGCATATTATTCCATGGTGTATATGTACCACATTTACTTCATTCAATCCACCATTGATGGACTGTAAGATTGAGTCCATGACTTTGCTATTGTGAATAGTGCTGATCTTTTTAAAGGTTGTTTTCGAATAAAAGTGTTCCAAAAGTGTAAAGATATGAGTCCAAGTACTGTTGGACTAATGTTATTGACCATCTTATCTGTGAGGGAATACCACTGATTCACCAATCCTTGAGTTGGAGTTTCTCTTAGAATCACATGGATTGATATTTAAAGATCAGCTGCTCCCAACTGAGCCTTCCCATAATCAGTTTAATTCCATGACATTCAATTCATCCACAATAGTTTCACATCAGGTCATATTCTTTGTCACGTATTCTGTGTATTACCATACTCTATGGTAGAAGGGTTGGTGTTGCTCTCTGATTACACTGTGTATTGATTTACACTGCATGATATTTGTCACATATCCCTTATCCATTCATCACCTCTTCCCTAATTCAGTCCCTTTTTTCATGCTTAGGGTCTATTGCAATATGCCCTTTTCCCTCTGATTTGTACTGATTTTAAACCACTACACTCCTACCACATTGATCTTACTAAATTTCAAAATTGATTATGCCATTTACTTTCTCTAAAACTGTCCTTTGTCTTTTGAATAATATCTAAATTCCTCATGGTATTCAAAAGTACCATCATCTCTCTTAACCTACCTCTTTAGCCTGGATTCTGATCATTCTTTCCTCTGCTATAAGTACTTCGGGCTGCACTTGTGTGGTTCTTTGCATTTGTTCATGATGTTTTCTCTCCTTGGAATGACATCAGCTCTATCTCTGACTGTTAAGGTCATACTTATTTTAAAAATACCAATGCCAAAATTAAATCCTACTTTCAACTGCATTATTTTCTTGTCTCACACTATACTTTGTCTGGATGTCTATGATGTTACTGTTTAAGTAGTGTTTTCAAGGAATTATGGGTCAAACATTGCTTATATTTTTGTCTCCTCTTCTAGAATATGAACCACTTGAGTGCAATAACCATTTCATATTCTTGTTCATATCAGATGTTCTACAATACATACTTATAAAATGAATTTGCTCACTGACCCTTATGACTTTATTTCTATATGGAATGTCAAGACTAAGCTTCTATTAAAACATGTATGATATAAAACAGTCATGCCCAGTCATTTGCCCAATTATCCTCATAACTAAACACTGATCTACTTGTTTGTCTTTGTGTGTATGCACCAAGCACCAAAGGTCTGTTTCTGTACTTTGTAGTTATCAAGGACCTAAGTGGCAGATTACTGTTGTGTGTGCTGATTCTGGCACATATCAAGAGAATTGAAGCTTTTTTTTTTTTGACATTTACCTCTTGTAAGCCTAGATTATTTGCCACTGAAAAGTCAGTAAAATCAGTCAATCAAGCATCACTGAAAGTAATAGGAATTCAGAAGTTGTTTTTAAATAAATAAACCTGAGAAGTACATGGATAATGCAGAGTGCTAAGAGAAGAATAGGAAAAGCTGACATTGAATATAGTCAGAAATATCTACTTGGCTTTACTCTATTGAAGGGACTTTATTAACTAGATTCACAAAGTGTCACATCCCAACTATTGCTCACTGTGTTCTTGACATTTCTTTTTCAAATCCAAATAACATATTGTATAAAATGTTGGGTTTCTACTGAGTGTGTATTAGCATGAGCTAGAGGAAATAAAAATAACTTGAGAAGTAAAAATTTTAATTGTTTTTGAAAGGGCAAAGCTAATTACAATACACCAATTCAATATTTATTAAGCTTATTCTAGAAGCATGATACTGTTTGGGGTATTAAGTTGTTATCCAAAAGGTGGAAGGCATGGTCCCCTTCATAAGCTCAAAGCCAATCAATTGTAAGCTATCTTTTAACATTTACTTCAGTAATGCAATTATATGTAGACTTTTATATGTGGCTTTTCTCATGTAAATCTCACAAATTTTGAAAAAATTTCAGATAGGTACATTCATTATTCTATGATTTTACATTGACCACAGATCCAACTCTATCCCCATAAATATAATCTCACACAGTAATATCTTGTTGTAGAATAGTCCAGCAATATAAGTTTTCATTGAAGACTGTGCCTGCAAAGTGCCAGCCTCTGTACCAAAGGAAATGTGTACTAAAGTGATAACAATTGGCATATATCCCAGTGTTGAGCAGCCCACAGTCTAATAGAAGAAACAGATAAATATACGGATGAAGGAAAGAAAGCCAGTATTTATTAAAATCCTGTATATTCTGGATAGCATGCTGGGTATTTTACATATGCAATCTGTAACTAAAACATGATCTGCTGTATCATAGCGGCCATGGCCCCATCCAAGAGCTACTAAATTGGGATCACTGTCTCACGTCAAGCTGTGTATTTAGAAAAAAAAAAAAAAAAAAAAAGAGCAGAAAAACCTATATAGTAAAAACAAGTTAATCTTGTGGCCTACATGTCTACATGGATGTAAGCTGACACAGATTTCCGCCAACTTTTTAAAATTGGTATCTATTTTTTAGGGATGGATCATTAACGGGGAATTGAGGCTGTAATAAGAAAACAAACAGAAATAAAATAAAAATACAATCCCTTTAGATCCTAGTTAAGCTAATTTATCTTACTAAAGTGTGAGGCGTAGACTTGTTTTTTTTAGAACTCATCCCAGCCCCATTCATCTCTGTCCTAAGCTAACATTATGTGGTCTAGAAAAAAATTTCTCAGAGATCAAGAAGATTCTCATTTCTATTTCCGTATTTTCAGATGAGTGTGCTTGTCTGTTTCTGATCAAATGCTGCTGAATGAGTAAACTAAAATGGAAGGTAAATTTTTAGTTTGAGATTGTGACTTATGTAAAGTAGCCTTACTCATATTTTATATTTTCCTATTTGTTTTGTGTACTCAATCTTGTGATAATATATAGCGAGTAAATTAATTAATTATGCCTGATTAAGCACTGAACTAGAACCCATATAATCTGGATGTAACTTGAGAAAGTCATTGCATCACTCTCGGCCTTGGTTTAATTCTACGTACAATGAAAGGATTACATTCTTTCTGATGTCCCTTCTAGTTGTAAATGGGCTTATCGCAATATTACAGATGACGTCATATCAATAGGAACACAGAAACACATATGTAAGTAACTATTTTAATACTGCCTAATTGGTTATTCAGGGATGAAATCTATTCCTTTCGTTAAATTCCATATTGTTCTCAATCTCTATCAAAACTTGAAAACCAAATTATAATTGTCTATATTACAATGTTCCATGATTTTAATAATATTCATTTTAATAGAACATTTGAAAAACAGCATAGGATTTCGTTGAAACCAATATATCAACTCTTCCAGAAGAGCACTGAAACCCAGACATGCTTTCCGTCACCGTAGTCTATAAGAGTGAATTCTGCTCCACAGTGGTTCCTATAATTTCTCTGATTTATGCTAATATATGCAGATTTACATTTCCTCACTATTAAAGTGCTGACTTGCAACCACTGTTGCATACCAGCAGCATTATATTGTTAAGAGATCAATTATTAGTTATGGGTCTGTATATAAAATACTCACTCCTACAAGGAAATATGTAGCCATTGAAAACCAGGTCAAGGGTACATGAAACTTCTCTGTACTATTATTGCAAATTCCTGTGAATCTATAAGTATCTCAAAATAAAAAAGTTTAGAGTAATACAGAGAAGGTGGTGAGTTCCTCAGTGAAACCTTTCCAGCAGAATCACTGTACAGTGAAGAACAAAAATCAACAAGCTCCAACAATGTACATAGCACTTCCAAATAACTTCATAGGACATTTTCTTAGCTATGGAATACAGGCAAGGACTAACAAATTGTTGTGGAAAGGGTCTAACATGAGCAAAAACCAAAAGAAACAAGCAACCATGAACATTGTCAATGGCATAAAGAAAAGATAAGTTATTTAATATGAGATACAAAAAGGACCTCCCTCTCTCTCTCTCTCTACACACAAACACACACACATAAACAGGTTATATATACATATAAACTATATATATATAGACAGATAGATATAACCTGTTTATATGTGTGTGTATATGACATATGTGTATATCTATATATATATATAGAGAGAGAGAGAGAGGAAAAAAAGGAAAGAAAGGATAAAGTTGAAGTACTCCTTCACAAGGTAGAAAGAAGAGAGAGAAGGAAGGATAGAGGAAGGAAAGGAGGGAGGAAGGAAAAAAAAGAAGAAAGGAAAAAAGAAGGAAAGATTAGAACAATGACAAAGAAAATAGAAGAGAAAATAATCAAAGAACTAATTTAAGGACATTTAGCAGATCTTAAGAATATGAGATTCTAGGATGAAGTGGCTCAAAAAGTACTCATCACAATGAATGAAAACATAGCTGCATAAATATTATGTTACTAAATTTTAACCCTAAACATGAAGAGATTACCTTTTAAGCTTCCAGGAAGAGAAACACAATCTAATAACATTCAAAACATCACAAATCAGTAGGGTATCAGGCTTCTCAATGGCAGTATTGAAAACTAGAAGACAAAAGAGCATAGTTTTCAAGATTATGAGGGAAGATGATTTATAATGTAAACTTACATTTATAATATAAACCAGATTATAATTTGGAAGTGATTTAAAAAAAGACATTTTGTGACAGGAAAACAATTTAAAAAGCAACTTCTCACTCATCTTTTCCAGGAAAGAACTTGAGAATATGCTCAAGAAAGTGAGGATGTAAACAAAAATATAGAAATTCAAGGACGTGGATTCAAAACAGTAATGAAGTGAATTTTCACGATGACAGCAAAAGAAACTCCATAAAAGCTATGTTGTGGTCCACATTGTAACAGAGAACAGAGAGTTTCAGGAGGAGTTTCTTGCAGATTTAAAAAGAAAAAAAAAGGAAAAAAAAACCCAGACTACTTGCTATGATGGAATGTATTGAAATGAGATTTACATGGCTTAAAGAGAGTGTAGTTATGGACTACTTATAAGTTCAGTGAAAATCAAGGTAATAAAAAAATCTAAAAGGTTATTTTTAATTCCAAGGAAAGGAAAACATCATAAATATATGAATAATTAGTGCTTCCTTAATTAAAAAAACTGTGATACAAGTATAATGGAAGCAGAGAAGAAAGATAATTTTTTTTCTTTATTGGAGGTTGAGAGCATAAAGCTAAAGCCTCATATTCTATAGTAGGAAATTAACAGGTAATATGAAAGTAGAAAAAAATGAATACTACTAGTATAGTCACACTATTTAGGACTGTGGAAATAACCTATAAGAGTTGAGAACCTGTTTTAGAGAAGAAGAATAAGTCATTAAGAGGAACAGGGCAGACGACCGAACAATTTATTTTCCTTTATTAACATGTGGAATAATTTCAGTTTTTAAACTCTGTGCATATATAATTTTGATTAAAATAAAATTAAATGTACAGCAAAACTACAAATTGCACAATTTTTCTAAAAGCTACTCTGGCTATTCATTTTCTGAGTGATTGTAAGCCACTTATTTTGCTGTCACTTTGTGTAGCTTTTGCTTTTGTTTTTGTTTCATTTTTTAAAGCAGTAGTCACTTCATTAACAAAATAAATGTCTTGTTAGTTTCCCACAGTGAACTTCGTCAATAAAAATATAGTGTATGTTATCTAATTCATTAGTAAGAATATTTGTATTTCTTTAATCAATTGAAAACCTCCCTTAGTTCCACTACCTCATTTCCCTGGTCTTATTTTAGGCCTTCATTATCTGTTGCCCCTACATAATCAAAATCAGCTTCTGCATGATATTTTTGCATTTACATTCTGTGAAATTAAAGTCTTCTTTTTAAAAACATATGTAAACATAAAATAGTAATTGTGCAGACAACAATGTTTTAATGAGATTTTATGCACACAGGCCCATTTCATGCAATATATTCCCAGAATGACAGGTTTCAACTAGGTACAGAGAGTTAGTTAAGCTAACTAATGATTTTTCGTTCATAATAGAACTTAAAATGGAACATTAAATAATAGATGTGTGTATTAACCCATTCTCATGCTGCTAATAAAGACATACCAGAGACTGGGTAATTTATAAAGAAAAAGAGGTTTAATGGACTCACAAGTTCCACATGGCTGGAGAGGCCCCACAATCACGGTGGGAGGTGAAGGAGGAGCAAAGGCACGTCTTTCATGGTGGAAGGCAAGGGGGAGTGTGTGCAGGGGAAGTGCCCTTTATGAAACCATCAGATCTCATGAGACTTATTCACTATCATGAGAACAGCATGGGAAAATTCTGCCTTCATGATTTAATTACCTCCCACTGGGTCCCTACCATGACACATGGGAATTATGGAAGCTACAATTCAAGATGAGATTTGAGAGGGGACATAGCCAAACCATATCAGTGAGCTAGTAGCTGCTCCCTGTCTTTCAGACATTAATCCCAAGTCCTTTTTTAACCAGTTATACATGGCTTGGCATAATTCTACGATATAATGGTAATACTGGAAATATCATCAGTAAATACTCTACATAGTATTTTTTAATTTCTTAGCCACATAAAACAGTTTTAAGCATCAAATTTATGTGTCCCATATTAAAACTGTGCAAAGAGATTTTTATAATGATACTACCTTTATTATTTTAAATTTGTTCAGTTTTTTTTCTCTTTTAAAGATAGTTTGAAAAGTTAAAGCCACATTACTGTGACTCACTCCAGCTCACTACTTTTAACATATTAATATATACACACAAACACACATATATGCACATTTTACAAATCTTTCTGATCTGTGAAAAGAAAAATGGTTTTACTTTTTTCTGTTTTCTATATCATAATTTTCATAACCTATCACTCCCAAATTTAGGTACTTGTTTGTTTTCTAGTATCATAACTTTAAAATGCCTTTTTTTTAAAAAAAAAAAAAGCTGTCTCTTTGAATATCTCAGGGTGACACCTCATTGTACACTACATTGTCTGATTACATCAGTCACATAGCATTAGGTTGTGTCTGTAATGAACACAACGTGACTGAAGTAACTGGGCATGACATATCACAGCACTTGGTTAGCTGATCTGTAAAATCCAACGTAGGTTTCTGAAGTGGAAAAGAAGAGGCAGTAAGTTAAAGTGTAATGACTAACTTCAGAAAATTGAGTTTCTCCCATATTCCTTTATAATGTAGGAGAGCCAGACAGAGTTACAAAATAGAGTTGCTCCAGCCATCAAAAATGTGTAGAAATCTACATTTTGTCCAATCAGAGTCTGTATAGAGATTCTATCACTCTGTACAGCTTGTTCTAATGTCCAAATTTATATCCATTTTATAGGGAAGCATTTCCAGCTCTCTTTCATCCTTAGTCTGTGGGCTAGTGATGTACCACTATGTAAAAATAGGGTCACCAACCTTTGTAAATATGCCTCCACACGTAAGTTCAGTGGAACCAAGCCTAATGAAAACTGCAATTTGGTTAACTGACTCCAGGAAAACCATCTCTAAAGTATATTTTTATTCTTCAAAGGGCATGCTAACCTTAAGAAACCTACAGGAACCTAAAGATTAGTAAAATTCTTAAAGGCCAGGCTTTCCTGTGCTACTAAGCTAAGGAAATCTATCATTGTGATCATTTTGCAGTAACATTGCTTCAGCTGTCAAAGAGATCTCTGGAGCGGTTCCCTCAATTTGAAATTGCATGAAGTTTTGAAGCCATCGACTAAAAGCCGCATGGAAAGTTTATCATTTATATGCAACATATGTGGTTTCTCTATAAGATTTTTACAACCGAGTTGATAAACTCTCAGCCAAAACCAAACACATTTATCATCTTGCTTAGCCTGTGCATCATTACATTTGATATGTGCTGTATTTCCTTTAAACTTTTTGAAGTATTTAAAATAGCACACAGATGTAGAGACCTTAGGCACAGAATCTAGCATATTGCTTCTTTCCATTAGCCTATTGAAGTAAATTTTTGATTAATGGTTTTGTCGCATTGGTATTTTTAATACTCATTTTTAGTCTATTCTCTTTATACAGGGGAGATATCACCTGACCGTTATTTTACCTTTGGGGAACACTGATAGTTATAAATGTAACAAATGCATCACGTGTCAAAGAAAGTAATTGGCTAAGCCTAAGCTCAAGAGGTGGAAAGCTATACTCTGTTTATGGAGATGGGATGGGGAGGGAATCAATAATTTAGAACAATGATCTAATATAATGCAAGTGGTAACTAAGATGGTGCATTAAATGGTGAATGTCCTCCTACGTTTTTTAAATGCTGATCACATTGCCACCATCTGTGAAGAGATGGTTTAATTAACAAATACGTAAGATAAGAGCTATTGGATAATTTTGTGTTTTTTTTTGTATTCAATTTTGCTAGGTTCTTCTAGAGCAAACTACAAATCCAGGTTACATTGCTTTCTATCATTCAAACATTCAACCACTCATTCACTAAATATTCGCCCATCACCTTTTATATGTAAGACAAATAAAGAAATAAAATTAATATGTACTGAGTTTGTATTATATGAATAGCACTGTGCTAAATGATTTCTACAAACAATAATTATTTTCATTTTATAAACAATGAAGCTGTAGCACAAATATTAAATGAGTTGTTTAAGATCTTTCAGTTTAGATGCTGGAGTCAGACCAAACCCAAATACTACACTAGGCCTACTTTCAAGGACCTTGTGATCTAGAACACAAAAATCAAGTGACAGTGATTATAACAAAATGTGTAAATACTACTCTGACCTCATCAGTGTAATTAAATACCACTCCTGGCTAAACTGGATTTCCATAAAATCTTTCAATAAAACATATCCCTGACATGTAACATGACATGTCTAT
This sequence comes from Gorilla gorilla gorilla, assembly GCF_029281585.2. Lineage (NCBI taxonomy): Eukaryota > Metazoa > Chordata > Mammalia > Primates > Hominidae > Gorilla > Gorilla gorilla. The sequence goes on from NC_073247.2 coordinate 139,019,724, forward strand.
ATATTTATTTGATGGAGATAAGAAGATAAAAAGTGGATTATAAACAAACTAAGTTGCTAAAAAAAACTTCATTCAACAATTTTTTATAGGAACAGATAAGGTCCATAAGGACCTGGTCTAGAGAAAAAGTAGTGTCCCAAGTACCTATCACTGACATGACCTTTACAAGACTTGAGTCCTGGCTTCGATATGAAGAAGTTGTACTTCATTATTATTAAGATGCTTTCAAGATACATGATTCTGTGGTAATTATATCATAAAGTATCAATGGCATTAAATACACTTAAAAATTCTGCATAGTTCATAATAATTGGTTAGGAATAAGTCAAGTTGCATATACAGGTTGGGGCCAGCAGTGTTTTAGATCTGGGACATTTTTTGGATTTAGAATATTTGCATATACATAATAAAATATCCTGGGCACGGGACAACGTTTAAACAAGAAATTTAACCTTCATATTAACCTTTTGCACATTCCTTAAAGGTAATTTCATACAATAATTTTTATAATAATTTTGTGCATGAAACAAAGTTTTGACTATGACCAATCACATGAGGTCAGATGTGGAAATTTTCTCATGTGGTACCACGTTGGAGATCAAAAAGTTTCAGAATTTGGAGCACTTTGGATCTCAAAGTTTTGTGATTTGGGATGCTCAACTTGTGTGCACTATGTAGCTTTAAATAAGTTTCTTAATTCCTTTGATTTAAAGTTTTGTTGGTTATAAAAGGGGAATAAAAACAGCTCCCTCAAAGGCTTTTGTGAGCTTCCAGTTACAGCGTGCATGTTAAACATCCACTACGGTTTTCTTCTAGGGTTTTTATGGTTTTAGGTCTAACGTTTAAGTCTTTAATCCATCTTGAATTGATTTTTGTATAAGGTGTAAGGAAGGGATCCAGTTTCAGCTTTCTACATGTGGCTAGCCAGTTTTCCCAGCACCATTTATTAAATAGGGAATCCTTTCCCCATTGCTTGTTTTTCTCAGGTTTGTCAAAGATCAGATAGTTGTAGATACGTGGCGTTATTTCTGAGGGCTCTGTTCTGTTCCATTGATCTATATCTCGGTTTTGGTACCAGTACCATGCTGTTTTGGTTACTGTAGCCTTGTAGTATAGTTTGAAGTCAGGTAGCGTGATGCCTCCAGCTTTGTTCTTTTGGCTTAGGATTGACTTGGTGATGCGGGCTCTTTTTTGGTTCCATATGAACTTTAAAGTAGTTTTTTCCAATTCTGTGAAGAAAGTCATTGGTAGCTTGATGGGGATGGCATTGAATCTATAAATTACCTTGGGCAGTATGGCCATTTTCACGATATTGATTCTTCCTACCCATGAGCATGGAATGTTGTTCCATTTGTTTGTATCCTCTTTTATTTCCTTGAGCAGTGGTTTGTAGTTCTCCTTGAAGAGGTCCTTCACATCCCTTGTAAGTTGGATTCCTAGGTATTTTATTCTCTTTGAAGCAATCGTGAATGGGAGTTCACTCATGATTTGGCTCTCTGTTTGTCTGTTATTGGTGTATAAAAATGCTAGGCATTACCATTCAGGACATAGGCATGGGCAAGGACTTCATGTCTAAAACACTAAAAGCAATGGCAACAAAAGACAAAATTGACAAATGGGATCTAATTAAACTCAAGAGCTTCTGCACAGCAAAAGAAACTACCATCAGAGTGAATAGGCAACCTACAGAATGGGAGAAAATTTTTGCAACCTACTCATCTGACAAAGGGCTAATATCCAGAATCTACAATGAACTCAAACAAATTTACGAGAAAAAAACAAACAACCCCATCAAAAAGTGGGTGAAGGACATGAACAGACACTTCTCAAAAGAAGACATTTATGCAGCCAAAAAACACATGAAAAAATGCTCACCATCACTGGCCATTAGAGAAATGCAAATCAAAACCACTATGAGATACCATCTCACACCAGTTAGAATGGCAATCATTAAAAAGTCAGGAAACAACAGGTGCTGGAGAGGATGTGGAGAAATAGGAACACTTTTACACTGTTGGTGGGACTGTAAACTAGTTCAACCATTGTGGAAGTCAGTGTGGCGATTCCTCAGGGATCTAGAACTAGAAATACCATTTGACCCAGCCATCCCATTACTGGGTATATACCCAAAGGACTATAAATCATGCTGCTATAAAGACACATGCACAGGTATGTTTATTGCGCCACTATTCACAATAGCAAAGACTTGGAACCAACCCAAATGTCGAACAACAATAGACTGGATTAAGAAAATGTAGCACATATACACCATGGAATACTATGCAGCCATAAAAAAGGATGAGTTCATGTCCTTTGTAGGGACATGGATGAAATTGGAAATCATCATTCTCAGTAAACTATCGCAAGGACAAAAAACCAAACACCGCATATTCTCACTCATAGGTGGGAACTGAAGAATGAGAACACATGGACACAGGAAGGGGAACATCACACTGTGGGGACTGTTGTGGGGTGGGGGGAGGGTGGAGGGATAGCAGTAGGAGATACACCTAATGCTAAATGACGAGTTAATGGGTGCAGCACACCAGCATGGCATATGTATACACATGTAACTAACCTGCACATTGTGCACATGTACCCTAAAACTTAAGTATAATAAAAAAAAAATTTTTATTGATTCTCAAAATGTACTGATATAAAATTAGAATATCCATTCTTGAAATGTTTAAAAAATAAATTAAGTGTAAGTTTATATTTAACTTGTTTGATTCCTAATTAAAATTTTAAAAAAATGGAAAAAAATAATAAAAAAATAAACATCCAGTATGGGGCTTGTCTCAGAAGAAGCATTAAAAAAATAAAGAGTTTTGTTATCTACCTAGAGCTTATGAAGCCTGAGCTACGAATCCCTGTGTAATCATGGTTTTACTTACATAACTATTGCACACACAGGGCTACCCTGGAGTTAAGTGCTCAATAAATATTTGATGGATCAATAAATGCGTATTAAGCAGTTAGCTATTCTCTTCCTCCAACGTTATTTCCAACCAGATTTTGACAACCGATTGCATTGACTCGGTTTTAATCTCATTCTAGCACTTACTGGCTGGCTATATGACCATGGGTAAGCTACCTAACTTTTCTGAGTTTCAATTTTTCTCATATATAAAATGAGAAAAAATATTATCTTCTTTATAGGACTTGTGTTCAGATTAAATGACATACTGCAAGGAAAGTGCCTCGTACAGTGTCTGGTCGTAGCAAGCATACAAAAAACTGGTCCCATATTTCCAAAGTTCTATGCAACTAAATTATGCTGGTAGAAAAATAACTATGATGTTCGACTATGCATCAGTTGTATCTGTGACAAAAGTATATTTAAAACTAAAAAATCTTTGAATACTTAAAATTAATTGAACAAGAAGTACAACACATAAATTAAAAGCATTAACATACTCAAATAGCGTGTACACATTTTACAGCCATATACACTGCATAAACACCAAAATATCTATGTCATATTAAAAATAAAACATTAGTCTTCTAGTTACATATAATTACTTAATTTAATACTAAAACTAATAAACAAATGGCTGGGTGACAATCCTAAGAAATGTAATTGATCAATAAGAATGGGAAATGAAAAAAGTGAATTAAAAGTTCACCCCTACCCATAAACATTCTTTCCAAATGCATTTAAGTGCACTGATAAAAATCAACCTTCAGGGTGAAAAAGGAAGTGAAAGCTTTTTTCTTCATTTCAACCTTATCTATGAAGGTCATCATTTTTTTTTTGTTCTAATGCCCTTAGCTAACAACTGAAAAGAAAGAGAATTCTCCACAATGATACTTCAATATATTCCCTGATTCCAATCAATTTTTTCTCACCTTTACTTGTACCCTCCCCTTGGGGCTTTTGACCTAGAGAGTCATTTTGAGAACAGAACTGTTTTCTGTAAACTTTTGATGTGAGGGAAAAATTTTGTTGGCCATATCTAGATTTTTCTCTCCTGAGGGAAAAGTAAAATTTTTGTGTATTGAAAAAATGTGCATGTAGAGAGTGAATTAAAAAACCTTATTTGCTCATGAGGTAAAAGGTAGAGAGATGTTGGTCAGAAACAAGTTGATCACAAAATGAAGGGAAGCTAAAACTCAGGCTGATTATGGTATAGCCTGGGCCATGGCATGTCTTAGTTCTAAAAGAATAAATGGGATATTTAAATTATGAGCTGTCAAGGGTAAATAAGTCTATAGTGCTGTTGATAGTAAAGGCAAGGACACCATAATGGTAAACTAGAACAGTGGTAATATAGAGAGGTTGTAATAACTTTGAAAAATCAATTAATATAATTCACCACACCAGCACATTTGTGAGAAAAATCAATGACCTCTCTAAATAAACAAAAAGAATTTGTTAAAATTCAACAAAATTTTTGTCCCCCTCATTCATAGGAAGAAAAAAAAACTTAGCAAACAAGGGATATTTTTAATCAGGAAAATACCTACAAAATTAAGGGCAAACATAATAATGTTAAAATGGTAAAAATCATTTACTTGTCTAGATCTGTGTTAATAGTTGTTGAACACTGAAAATATTTCACAGTTTACTGACTTCAGTACCTAGACAAGGGTGCTTGTTATTACCATTTCTTTTCAACACTGCACTGACCATCCTACTCAGTAATGTAAGTGAAAAGAACAAACCTGCAGGGATTGAAAAGGATTTTATGATTCTGTAGACAGACAACTCAAGATAATTTATGAATAAATCATGGAATTAAGGTAAAATTTCAGCAAGGTGGTTGTTTACAAAAATCACTATGGAAAATCAAATTGCATTTGTAGATACCAAAAACTAACAGGAAGAAAACGTAATTTAAAAAACATATGTACAATAACACCAAAATATAATTACACTTATTACAAAAGTTTTCTTGAGACATTTAAAAACTTTATGAAAGATATTAAATAATTATGAAATAAATGGTAATCCTATGGAGTGAATTATGTCACCCAAAAACTCATATTAAGAACCAAATCTTCAATGTGCCTGTATTTGGAAATAGAGCCTTTAGGGAAATCAGTCAAATTAATGAGATCATAAGGATGGGGCCCTAATCCCATAGAACTGATGTTCTTATAAGAAGAAGAGACCCCAGAGATCTCTCTGCATGTACACAGAGGAAAGGCCATCTGAGGACACAGTGACAAGGTAAACCAGGAAGGAGACCTCACCAGAAAGCAACCCTAATGATACCTCGATCTTGGAATTGTGGCCATGAAAACTGACAAAATAAATTTCTGCTATTTAAGCCACTCACTCTGTTGTGTTTTGCTATGGCAGCCCTAGCAACAAATACAAGTGAAATATATTATGTTTATGGATCAGAAGACTGCAAATCATTAAAAAAATCTTATCTCCTTAAGATAATCTATATAATTATTCTTTTCTTCAATATTCAACAATTATTTATTGGGTCCCTATTATACACTAAGCATTATATTAGGCCTATGGGATATAAGTGTGAGCAAAAAAATAATAATCACTGCCCTGATAAGCTTATATACTGGTTTCTGAAGTTTAGAGTCAATTACTTAAGAATATAAAATCTAGAATTTGAAAAATTTTAAGTTGAATACGTCGCCAGGACAAAAAAGTTCCAGGGTTTTTTGGTGCAATTTTACCTAATTTTAATGTATATATTCAAGTGAAAATGTCCAAAAATAGCAAAGACATGTGAAGAAGAAAAATACGGTAGTATGATTTGCCTAACAAAGTGTAAACATTATTATAAAACTATATTAAGTCAGGACAGATGAATAGACAAACATAAATTGAACAGAACAAGGGATCCCAAACCAGAAATGATATATAAATGGAAATTTGACGCCTAATGAGTTGGCAAGATTAGAAAGACTTTTCAATGTGTTAGGACAATTGGTTGACTATATGATTAAAAAAGTGAAATTGGACCTATAATTCACCACATGTATTTTTTTCCTAATTTTAGTTTGTATATTTTTTTTAATTTTTAGTTTTTTGTGGGTACAGAGAAGCTGTGTATATGCATTGGTTACATGAGATATTTTGATACAGGCACACAATGTGTCATAATCACATCAGGATAAATAGAATACCGCCTCAAGAATGTATCTTCTATTTTCCTTTTTATATACTAATTTTGTTTTAATTTTTAAAATCAGGCAATGTATAATAATCACATCAGGATCAGAAGAAATGGGGTATCCATCACCTGAAGCATTTATCCTTTGTGTGAGAAACAATCCAATTATACTCTTTCAGTTATTTTAAAATGTATGATTAAATTGTTACTGACTACAGTCACCCTACTGTGCTATCAAACACTGGATCTTATTCATTCCTTCCATTTTTTTGCACATATTAACCAACCCGACTTCCTTCCCAAAGCCCTACTACACTTTCCAGCCTCTGATAACTATCATTTTACTTTCAATATCATGAATTCTATTGCTTTAATGTTTAGCTCCCACAAATGAGTTAGAATGTATAAAGTTTGTCTTTCTGTGCTTGACTTATTTTACTTAACATTATGACCTTCAACTCCATCCATGTTGTTGCAAATGATAGGATCTCATTCCTTTTTATGGCTGAATAGTATTCCATTGTGTATATGTACCCAATTTTCTTTATTAATTCATCTGTTGATGGACAATTAGGTTGTTTCCAAATCTTAACTATTGTGAATAGTGTTACAATAAACATAGGAGTGCAGGTACATCTTTGATATACTGATTTCCTTTCTATTGGGTATATACTGAGCAGTGGTAGTTCTACTTTTAAAATTTAAGGAACCTCCAAATTGTTCTCCCATAGTGGTTGTAGCAATTTACATTCCCACCAACATTGTATGAAGGTTTCCTTTTCTCCACAAACTTGCCAGCATTTGTTATTGCCTCTCTTTTGGATAAAAGTTATTTTAACTGGGGCGAGATGATATCTCATTGTAGTTTTGATGTGCATTTCTCTGACGATAGATGTGATGTTGAGCACCTGGTCATGTACCTGTTCACCATTTGTATGTCTTCTTTTGAGAAATATCTATTCAGATTTATTGCCATTTTTAAACAGATGTTTAATTTTTTTTTCCTATTGTTTGAGCTATTTATATATTCTGGTTATTAATCTCTTGTCAAATGAGTAGTTTGCAAATATTTTCTCCCATTCTGTGAGTTGTCTCTCCACTTTGCTGTTTCCATTGCTGTGCAGAAGCCTTTTAACTTGGTTGGATCCAAGTTGTCCATTTTTGTTTCGGTTGCCTATGCTTATGGGGTATTACTCAAGAAATCTTTGCCCAGTTTAATGTCCTGAATAGTTTTCCCAATGTTTTCTTTTAGCAGTTTCATACAGGGAGGTCTGATATTTAAGTCTTTAATCCATTTTGACTTTATTTTTTGTAATTGGAAGATAGGACTTCAGTTCCCTTTGACTGCATATTGATAAGTTTTTCCAGCACCATTTGTTGAAACAACTATGCTTTCCCTGATGTATATTCTTGGCACCTTAGTCAAAAATGAGTTCACTGTAGATGTGTGGATTTGTTTATGCATTCTCTCTTCTGTTCCATTGCTCTATATGCCTGTCTCTATGCCAATACCATGCTGTTTTGGTTACTATATCTCTGTAATACAATTTGAAGTCTGGTAAGGTGATTTCCCCAGTTTAACTTTTTTTTTGTACAGGATAGCTTTGGTTATTCTGTTTTTTGGTGTGTGTGTTTCTATATAATTTTAGGATTATTTTTTCTATTTCTGTGAAGAATATTATTGGTATTTTGATAGGGATTGCATTGAACCTGTAGATTGATTTGGGTGGTAAGGATATTTTAACAATTTTGATTTTTCTAATCCATGAGCATAGAATCTTTCCAATTTTTTGTGTCATTCTCAATTTATTACATCAGTGTATTATAGTTTTAATTGCAAAGTTCCTTCACTTCTTTGTTTAAGTTTATGCTCAAGTATTTTATATATTTGTAGCTATTTTAATGACCTTGCTTTTTCAATATCTTTTTCAGATTGTTTGCTATTTGCATACAGACATGCTACTGATTTTTCTACATTGATTTTGTAACCTGCAATATTACTAAATTTGTTTACAGTAATCCCATGAGTTCTAATCGTTTTTTGGTGGAATCTTTAGGTTTTCCAAATATATGATCATATCACATACAAACAAGATCATTTGACTTCCTCTTTGCCCTTCTTTGGATCTTTCTTTCTTTCTTTCCTTCTTTCTTTCTTTTCTTCTTTTTCTTTCTTCTTTGTGTTGATTTCTGTAGATAGGACTTCCATTACTATGTTGAATGACAGTAGTGAAAGTGTGCATCCTTTTCTTCTTCGACTTCTCACTGTAAAGGCTTTCATGTTTTCACCATTCAGTATGTGACTGGCTGTGGGTCTACCTGTGTTGAGTTGTGTTCCTTTTATACCAAGTTTTTTGAGGGCTTCTATCACGAAGAGATTTTAATTTTATCAAATGGTTTTTCAGCATCAATTGCAATGATCATATGGTTTCTGTCCTTCATTCTGTTGATATAATGTATCATATTGATTGATTTGCATCTATTGAAACATCCTTTCATCTCTGGAATATATCCCACTTGGTCATGATGAATGATCATTTTCAACTGTTGTAGAATTTGATTTGCTAGTATTTTCTTGAGAATTTTTGCTCAGTGTTCATCAGGAATAGTGGTCTGTAGTTTTCTTTTTTGATGTGTCTTTGTCTAGCTTTGATATTATGGTAATACAAAATGCACAGAATAAGTGTGAAAGAACTCCCTACTCCTCTATTTTTTGGAATAGTTTCAGCCAGATTAGTATGAGTTCTTTAAATGTTTGGTAAAATTCAGCAGTGAAACCATCAAATCTTGGGATTTTCTTTGCTGGGAGATATTTATTAGGGCTTCCATCTCATTACTTTATATTGGTGTGTTCAGGTTTTGGGTTTTTTATGGTTCAACCTTCTTAGGTTGTGTGTGTCTAGGAATTTATCCATTTCTGTTAGGTTTTCCAAGTTATTGGCACATCATAGTTGTTTATAGTAGCCTCCAATGATCCTTTAATTTCTGTGGTATTGACCGTGATGTCGCCTTTTTCATCTCTGATTCTACTTATTTGAGTCTTCTCTCTTTTGTTCTTAGTTTGATTAAGGGTTTGTCTGTTTTGTTTATCTTTTCAAATATATCAACATTTTATTTCATTGATCTTTTGTATATTTTTAATTTCATCTATTTCTGTTCCGATCTTTATTACTTTTTTTCTTCTACTAATTTTTGGGTTTCACTTGCTCTTGCTTTTCTAGTTCTTTAAGATGCATCATTAGGTTGGTTATTTAAAGTTTTTCTACTTATTGGATATAGGCCCTTATTGCTATAGTCTTTTCTCTTAGTAATGATTTCACTGTATCCCATGGGTTTTGTTAGATTGTGTTTCCATTTTAAATTGTTTCCATAATTAAAAAAAATTCTTCTAAATTTATTCATTTTACCACTGGTAATTCATTAGCATATTGTTTAATTTTCATGTGTTTGTATAGTTTGCTAAATTCATCTTGATAATGATATCTAGTTTTATTTCACTGTGGTCAGATAATATTGTTTTACTTCTTTGAATTTTTTAAGACCTTTTTTATGCCCTAATACATGAGATATACTTGAGGATAATCCATGTGTTGAAGAGAAGAATGCGGATTTCACAGCCGTTGGAAGAAATGTTCTATAAATAACTACTAGGTCGATTTGTTCTATTGTGCAGATTAAATTTGATGTTTCTTTTTAAATTTTCTGTCTGGATGATCTGTCCAATGCTGAAAATAGGGTGTGGAAGTCTCCAGGTATTACTGTATTGGGGTATACCTCTTCGTTTAGTTCTAATAATATTTGCTTCATATATCTGGGTGCTCCAGTGTTGAGTGCCTATATGTTGACAATTGTTATTTTTTTTTGCTGAATTCTTCCCTTTATTGCTATATAATGACCTTTTTTGCTATTTTTTATACTTTTTTTTGTCTTGAGATGCATTTTGTCTGATGTAAGTATAGCTACTCCTGCTTTTTTTTTCCTGGTTTTCATTGAGATGGAATATATTTCTCTATCCCTTTGTTTTCAGTCTCTTTGTGTATTCATAGGTGAAATGTTTTTCATGTGGATAATGGATTGCTGGGATTTTAAAAAATCCATTCATCACTCTATGTCTTTTGAATGGAGAGTTTAGTCCATTTATGTTCAATGTTATTATCAATAAGTAAGAACTTACTTTTATTTTTTATTTGTTTTCTGGTTGTTTTGTTGTCTTCTCTTCCTTCTTTCCTTCCCTCGTGTCTACGTTTTAGTGAAGGTGGTTTTCTCAGGTCTTATGTTTGAATTTCTTGCTTTTAATTTTGAGTGTGTAGTTGAACTTTTTTTTTAAATTGATGTTAGAATGAGGTTTGCAAAGAACATCTTATAACCCATTATTTTAAACTGATGGCCACCCAACACTGATTGCATAGGAACAACCAGTCTAACAAACAAGCAAAGATAAAACTAATCAAGGCTCCACCCTTAACTTCATCTCCCTGCTTTTTAACATGTTGTTGTTTCTATTTGTATTTTATTGTATTGCCTATGTCTTGAAAAGTTGTCATAGTTATCATTTTTTATTGGTTCATTTTTTAGCCTTTCTACTCACAATATGAGTAATTCACAGAACTTAATTACAGTGTTATAATATTCTGTGTTTTTCTGTGTACCCACTGTTACCAGTGAGTTCTGGACCTTCAGATTATCTCTTATTGCTCTATTGCTAATGTTCTTTTCCTTCAGATTGAAGAATTATTGAGATATTATCTCACTATTGAGATAATTATGTGTTTTTTTGTCTTTATTTCTGTTTATGTGATGAATCACATTTACTGATTTGTGTATGTTGAACCAACCTCGCATCCCAGGGATAAAGCCTACTTGATTGTGATGGATAAGCTTTGTGATGTGCTACTGAATGTGGTTTGCCAGTATTATGTTGAGGGTTTTTGCATCAATGTTTATTAAGAATGTTAGACTGAAGGTTTTTTGTTGTTGTTTTTTGTATCTCTGCCAGGTTTTGGTATGAGAATGATATGGGCCTCATAGAATGACTTACGGAGGAGTCCCTCCTCCTCAATTTTTTTGGAATAGTTTTAGTTGGAATGCTTCCAACTTTTCTTTGTACATTTTTTGTACATATTTACAATTCACCTGTAAATATGTCTGGTTGGTAGGCTATTTATTACTGCTTACATTTCAGAAATTTGTATTAGCCTGTTCAAAGATTCAATTTCTTCCTGATTCAGTTTTGGGCAGGTGTATGTGTCCATAAATTTATCCATTTCTTCTACATTTTCTAGTTTATGTGCATAGAGGTGTTCATAATATTTTCTGATGGTTGAATGTATTTCTGTGGGGTCAGTGGTGATATCCCCATTGTAATTTCTAATTGTGTTTATTTGAATCTTTTATCTTTATTTTTTATTACTCTAGCTAGTAGTCTATTTATTATAACAAGTCTTAAAACATTTAAAAATTTGAAATATTATCAAGCATCTTCTCTGATCATGATAGAATAAAACCAGAAATTGTGGAAACTAAACAAATATGTACAAATTAAACAATATGCTCCTAAATGACCAGTGGGTCAATAAAAAAATTGAAAAGGAAATCTAAAACTATCTGGAAATTTTGGAAGTGGAAACACAATGTAACAAAACCAATGAATACAGCAAAAGTTGTAATAAGAGTGAGGTTTATAGTTTTAATTTTCTACCTCACAAAACAGGAAGAAATTTCAAATAAACAATCTAACAATGCATCTTAAAGAACAAGAAAAGCAGGAGCAAACCAAATCCAAAATTCTTAGAAGAGTAATAAAAATAAAGCAGAAATAAATAAAATTAAAATGGAAAAATATATACAATAGATCAATGAAATAAAAAGTTGATTTTCGCTGACTCTCCTGCCTCAGCCTGCCGAGTGCCTGCGATTGCAGGCGCGCGCCGCCCCGCCTGACTCGTTTTCGTATTTTTTTGGTGGAGACGGGGTTTCGCTGTGTTGGCCGGGCTGGTCCCCAGCTCCTAACCGCGAGTGATCGGCCAGCCTCGGCCTCCCGAGGTGCCGGGATTGCAGACGGAGTCTCGTTCACTCGGTGCTCAATGGTGCCCAGGCTGGAGTGCAGTGGCGTGATCTCGGCCCGCTACAACCACCTCCCAGCCGCCTGCCTTGGCCTCCCAAAGTGCCGAGATTGCAGCCTCTGCCCGGCTGCCGCCCCGTCTGGGAAGTGAGGAGCGTCTCCGCCTGGCCGCCCATCGTCCGGGATGTGAGGAGCCCCTCTGCCTGGCTGCCCAGTCTGGAAAGTGAGGAGCGTCTCTGCCCGGCCGCCATCCCATCTAGGAAACAAGGAGCACCTCTTCCCGGCCGCCATCACATCTGGGAAGTGAGGAGCGTCTCTGCCCGGCCGCCCATCGTCTGAGATGTGGGGAGCACCTCTGCCCTGCCGCCCCGTCCGGGATGTGAGGAGCGTCTCTGCCCGTCCGCCCCGTCTGAGAAGTGAGGAGACCCTCTGCCTGGCAACCGCCCCGTCTGAGAAGTGAGGAGCCCCTCCGCCCGGCAGCCGCCCCGCCCGAGAAGTGAGGAGCCCCTCCGCCCAGCAGCCACCCCGTCTGGGAAGTGAGGAGCATCTCTGCCCGGCAGCCATCTCGTCCGGGAGGGAGGTGGGGGGGTCAGCCCCCCGCCCGGCCAGCCGCCCCGTCCGGGAGGGAAGTGGGGGGACAGCCCCCCGCCCGGCCAGCCGCCCCGTCCGGGAGGGAGGTGGGGGGGTTAGCCCACCACCCAGCCTGCCACCTTGTCCGGGAGGGAGGTGGGGGTTCGGCCCCCCGCCTGGCCAGCCGCCCCATCCGGGAGGTGAGGGGCGCCTCTGCCCGGCCGCCCCTACTGGGAAGTGAGGAGCCCCTCTGCCCGGCCAGCCACCCCGTCCAGGAGGGAGGTGGAGGGGGTCAGCCCCCTGCCCGGCCAGCTGCCCCGTCCAGGAGGTGAGGGGCACCTCTGCCCGGCCGCCCCTACTGGGAAGTGAGGAGCCCCTCTGCCCGGCCACCACCCCGTCTTGGAGGTGTACCCAACAGCTCATTGAGAACGGGCCATGATGACAATGGCGGTTTTGTGGAATGGAAAGGGGGGAAAGGTGGGGAAAAGATTGAGAAATCGGATGGTTGCCGTGTCTGTGTAGAAAGAGGTAGACATGGGAGACTTTTCATTTTGTTCTGTACTAAGAAAAAATTATTCTGCCTTGGGATCCTGTTGATCTGTGACCCTACCCCCAACCCTGTGCTCTCTGAAACATGTGCTGTATCCACTCAGGGTTGAATGGATTAAGGGCGGTGCAAGATGTGCTTTGTTAAACAGATGCTTGAAGGCAGCATGCTCCTTAAGAGCCATCACCACTCCCTAATCTCAAGTACCCAGGGACACAAACACTGCGGAAGGCCGCAGGGTCCTCTGCCTAGGAAAACCAGAGAACTTTGTTCACTTGCTTATCTGCTGACCTTCCCTCCACTATTGTCCTGTAACCCTGCCAAATCCCCCTCTGTGAGAAACACCCAAGAATGATCAATAAAAAATAAAAAAAAAAAAAAAAAAAGTAAAAAAAAAAAAAAAAAAAGTTGATTTTCTTGAAAAGTTATACAAAATTGACAAACATTAACCAGCCTAAGAAAATAAGAGAGAGAATCCAAGTAAATAAAATCAGAAATGAAAAACGAGACATTACAATGGATACTGCAGAAATTCAAAAGATTATTAGTAGCTACTATGAGTAACTATATGCTAATAACTTGGTAAATCTTGAAGAAATAGACAAATTCCTACCTACATAAAAGCTACCAAGATTGAAACAGGTAAAACTCAAAATCTAAGCAATCCAATAACAAGTAATTCGACCAAACCCATAATAAAGAAAAAAAAAAGCCAGAGACCTGATGGCTTTACTGCTGAATTCTACCAAACATTTAAATGGAAACTAATACCAATCCTACCTAAACTATTTCAAAAAATAGAGAAGGAGAAAATACCTTCAAACTCATTCTATGAGGCCATTATTACCCTAATACCAAAACCAGACAATGACACACATACACACACACCCCTACAGGCCAATATTTCTGATGAATATTTATGCAAAAATTTTCAACAAAATACTAGCAAACCAAATTCAACCATGCAGTTAGAATGACCATTCATCATGACCAAGTGGAATTTATCACTGGGTTGTAAGGATGGTTCAATATATGCAAATCAATCATATAAAACATTATATCAACGGAATGAAGAATAAAAGCCATATGATCACTTCAACTGATGCTGAAAAAACGTTTGATAAAATTCAACTTCCCTTCGTGATAAAAACCCCCCTCAAAAACTGGGGATAGAAGGAACATACCTCAATACAATAAAAGCCACAGAGAACACACCCACAGCTAGTATCATACTGAATGCAGCAAAACAGAAAGCCTTTAGTCTAAGGTCTGGAACATGACAACCATGTCCTCCTTTACTACTGCTATTCAACATAGTCATAGATGACCTAGCTGGAATAATCAGAAAAGAGAAGGATATAAAGGGCATCCAAATTGGGAAGGAAATGTCAAACTTTCCTTGTTTGCAGATGATGTGATCTTCCATTTGGAAAACCTTAAAGACTCTACCGAAAAACTATTTGAACTGATAAATTGAGTAAAATTGCAGGATACAAATTTAACATACAAAAAACAGTATAATTTCTATATGCTGACAGTGAACACATTTAAAAATAAGTAAAAAATTAATTCCATTTATAATAGACACACAAAATTAAATACCTAGGAATTAACTAAAGAAAGTTCTCTATAATATAAACTATAAATCAACGAGAACATCGAAAGATGGAAAAAATAATCCCATGTTTATGGATTGGAAGGACTGATATTGCTAAAGTGTCCACACTACCCAAGGCAATTTACAGGTTTAATGCAATCTCTTTCAAAATACCAATGGCATTCTTCACAGAAATAGAAGAAAGAATCCTATACTTAGCAAAATGAACAAAACTAGAGGAATTACATTACTTGACTTCAAGTTACACTATAGAACTATAATGAACAAAAGATCATGGTACTGGCATAAAATCAGACACATAGAACAATGGAACAGAATACAGAACCCAGAAACAAATCCATACACCTAGAGTGAACTCACTTTTAACAAGATGCCAAGAACATTCACTGGGAACAAAGCAGTCTTTTCAATAAATGGTGCTGAGAATATTAAATATCCATATGCGGAAGAATGAAACTAGATCCCTATCTTTTGCCATATACAAAATGTATTAATGACTCAAATTTAAGACCTCAAACTATAAAACTACTACGAGAAAACATTGGGGGAAATCTCCAGGGAATAGTTCTGGACAAGAATTTCTTGAGCAATACCCCCAAGCACAGGCAACCAAGCAAAAATGGAAAAATGGGTTCACATCCAGTTAAAAATCTTCTACACAGCAAAGGATACAATAGAAAAAATTGAAGAGGCAACCCACCAAATAGGAGAAAATATTTGCAAACTACGCATCTGGCAAGGGATTGATAACCAGAATATAAAAGGAGCTCAAACAACTCTATGGGAAAAAATCTAATAATATGATCCAAAAAAATAGGAAAACGATTTGAATAGACATTACTCAAAAGAAGACACCCAAATGGCAAACTGACATATAAAATTTGCTTAACATCACAGAAATGCAAATCAAAACTACAGGGACATAGCATCTCATCCAAGTCAAAATGGCTTATTATACAAAAGACAGGCAATAAAAAATGCTGGCAGGGATGTGGAGAAAAGGGACCCTTTGTACACCATTGGTTGGAATTAAATTAGTACAACCACTATGGAAAACGGTTTGGAAGTTCCTCAAAAAACTGTAAATAGAACTACCATATGATTCAGCAGTCCCACTGCTGGGTATGTATTCTAAAGAAAGGAAATTGGTACATGGAAGAGATACCTGCACACCTATGTTCGTTGCAACACTGTTTACAGTAGCTAAGATTTGGAAGAAACCTAAGTGTCCATCAACAGATGAACAAATAAAGAAAATTTGGTACATATACACAATGGAGTACTATTCAGCCATAAAAAAGAATGCAAAAACATGGATGGCCCTGAAGATCATTATGTTCAGTGAAATAAGCCAGGCACAGAAAGACATACATTGAGTGTTCTCACTTATCTGTCAGATCTAAAAATCAAAACATTGAAGCTCATGGACAAAGAGAGTACAAGGATGGTTACCAGAGGCTGGGAAGGGTGGCGAGGGTTTGGCAGAGTAGGTGGGGATGATTAATGTGTAAAAAATAAGAGAAAGAATAACTTCTACTATTGGATAGCACAGCAGGGTGACTGTAGTCAGTAACAACTTAATTGTACATTTTAAATTAACTCAGAGTGTAATTAGATTGTTTGCAACACAAAGGATAAATTCTTGAGGCAATGGATACATAATTTTCCTTGATGTCCTTGTCTCACAATGCATGCTTGTATTAAAACATCTCATGTACCCCATAAACATATACACCTACTATGTACCCAGAAAAATAAACAATAAAAAATAATATTCATTATATATATTGGCCTGTAGTTTTCTTGTTTTATGTGTCTTTGTCTGATCTTGGAATCAGAATAATGCTGGCCTTGAGAATGAGTTTGGAAGTTTTCCCCTCTCCTCTGAATAGTTTGAGTAGCATTGGTATTAGTTCTTCTTTAAATGTTTGGAAGAATTCAGCAGTGAAGCCATCCAGTCCTGGGGTTGTTTTCTGTTTGTTTTTGTTTTAGTTTTCACTGGGAGAATTTTTATTACAGTTTCAATCTTGTTACTTGTTACTGGTCTCTTCAGATTTTAGATTTATTCCTGGTTCAACCTAGGCAGGTTGAATGTGTCTAAAAATTTGTCTATTTCTTCTAGATTTTCCAATTTATTGGCATACAAGTTGCTGATAGTAGCCACTAAAGATTCTGTGAATTTCTGCATTATCAGCTGTAATGTATCTTTTTTCATTTCTGATTTTATTTACTTGTATCTTCTTTTATTCTTAGTCTAAGGTTTTGTCAATTTTGTTTAAATTAAAAAAATTTTATTTCAGTGATAATTTTTATTGTTTTCTTCATTTCAGATTTGTGTATTTATGGTCTGATCATACTAATTACTTGTCTTCTACTATTTTTGAGTTTGGCTTTCTCTTGCTTCTCTAATTCTTTAAGATACATCATTAGAGTGTTCAGTTGAGGTGTTTTTTTTTTTTTCTTTTTTGATGCAGGCACATGTAGCTAGGTAGCTATAAACTTCCCTCTTAGTGCTGCTTTTGCTGTATCCCATAGGTTTTGTATGTTTTGCGTATATTATTATTTGTTTCAAGAAACTTTTTAGTTTATTTCTTAATTTTGTCATTGGCGTACTGGTTATTCAGGAACATATTGTTTAATTTAGGTGTATTTTCATAGTTTCCAAAATTCTTCATGTTATTGATTTCTAGTTTTATTCCATGTGGTCAGTGCAGATACTTGATATTAATTCATTTATCTGAATGTCTTCAGACTTGTTCTGAAGACCTAAAATATGGTCTATCCTTGAGAATAATTCATGTGCTGATGAAAATAATGTGTATTCTGCAGCTCTTGGAAGAAATGTTTTGTAAATATGCATTAGGTCCATTTGGTATACAATGCAGATTAAGTCCAATGTTTCTTTGTTAGTTTTTTGTCTAGTAAATTGCTGGGTCTCACCTGAAGCCAGCAAAGTCTTACAGATTCACCTAACGCCCTCAACATAGTACCTGGGTATCGGTACTGCTTATTCAGTACTCATAGGCTCTTCAGTCAGGAAGTTACAAATGCTGCCAGAACTGGCCTGTTTTCTTCAAGGCAGTGAGTTCCCTTCTGTCTCAGGCCATGTCTACAAATCTCACCCAGAAGCTAGGGCCTGGAATGCGGACCTCATAACTCTGACTAGTGTCCTACCCTGCTGTGTCTGAACTGGTATGCAAGGTGCTAGAGAAAGCCCTTCCTACTCTTTCCTCTCCTTTCCTCAAGTGGAAGGAAGGGGTCTCTAAATTAGAGTCATGAGCTGTGCAGCTTGGGGTTGGGGGGGGATTGATGCCAGCACTCCTTTTGGCATCCCAGCTGATGTCTCGCTAGGTTATGTACTGCCCTAGTCCACTGTCTCTGGGCCTAGTTCAGCACTGGGACTTGCCTAAGAGTTGAAGTCCTTATGGCCTAGACTGCCTGTCGAGATAATTAGAAACTTAGAACACTCTAGACCACCATGGGGTGGTTAGTGGGAACT
Source organism: Gorilla gorilla gorilla (assembly GCF_029281585.2). NCBI lineage: Eukaryota > Metazoa > Chordata > Mammalia > Primates > Hominidae > Gorilla > Gorilla gorilla. Next base: position 139,038,105 of record NC_073247.2, read on the forward strand.
GGAGTTCTGACGTCTGGAATCAGCAGTACGACTCTGACTGGGGATTGTTTAAATTCTCCCCTCCATGGGCGGGCATCTGGTCCAGTTTTTTTTCTGTTTTTTTTCTTTTTTTTTGTCTAACAGGACAGCACTGAGTGTTCAATGCTTCATGATTTCTGTGCTCTTCCTCCCCTAGCACTTAGAGAGGTCCTCTGCACCATGCCGCCACTACTGGGGGTGAGGGAAGGGTGGTGTCTGTGATTCAAGACTGTTTTTTCTACGTTTAAAGTGCCTCTTTCAGTGATACTAAGTAAGATTGAGGTATTATGAGGGCTCACCTAATTTTGGGGTCTTATGAAGGTGGTTTTTTGTGCAGATGGTTGATAACTTGGTGTCCTCATGGGTGGCACTATCAGTGGAGCCTTCTTTTCTGCCATCTTGCTCCCTCATCACTTAATTGTGAGTTGGGTACTATTAATCTCTCCTGCCTTTACAAAATAAAAAACTAAACTTTACATGGATTAATTAATTTATCAAAGGCCACAGAAATAATGAATGATGGAGCCATAGGTAAGGGTAATAACTGAATATAATGCAATGGAAGAAAATAGAAAGTAGACTGATATATAAATGCAAAAGACAAATTGCAATCATAGCTTGAATTCCTAATTTGAAAATATTTAACACGAAATATTTCCATGAGGGAGTAGAATAGCTAGAAATGATATAAACTTTTTTTTCTAATAAGATTAGAACTAATATCTGGAGTAAAAAATATACATAGAATTTTTCAGTAAACACTTTTGAACTTTATGTTTTGTGTTGGCAGATTGAACAAAAACATAGGTAAGTAAAAATATTTGTGATTAGCAGTAGAACATAACTATTTTGTTTAATCAAAAATATTAATATTTGAAGCAATACTGCTGTATTATCTTTGGGTTTTAATAATGAGGTTAATACTGATTATGCTAACACTATAGTTTTTGTTTAGATATCAAGGGCATACCTCTCTCTCAGGGATCACACTTTTGTAATATTAAGTATTAATGAATAATAGTTAATTTTTAATGCACACTTAATGCACAGTTGCATGTATTATGTCATTTAATTTTCACAATCATCTCATAATTTCTAAATATGTAATACCACACAAATATATAAACATATATATAGCTATACAAATATATAATCAAATATGTTTATTTATTTATACACCTCCCATATTGCATCTTTGGAAAAGACACAGAATTTAAGCTGTTCCAGGTTATACAGCTACTAGATGATAGAGTCGGGATTGATAAAGTGCATCTTCTGTACATTCTTTAGTTCAGGGAAAATTTGTTTATATAAAACATAAGAATATGTTGCATACATAAGAATATCCCTATATCAGGGATATTTTTTGCACACATGTATTGTTCACTTATGTCCTGAGTTTAGACCTTGATCCTTTTTTTGTCTAGACTATTGCAACAGCCTTTTAAGTGGTCTCTATGTGATATTTCTAATTTCTTTTAGCTCTAGTCTACTCTTCTTTGCGGAAAATAACACTTTTCTGCTTAAAATCCTTCAATGTTACCTCAACACCTATAAAATTCAAAATGTTAATGTGAAAAATAAACCCTTCATAATCTGACCACTATCTAGCTTCGCAATTTCATCATCTACCACCTGCTCAGATACACATTCTTCTCCAAGCCTCACCATTTCAATAACATACCATGCTATCATGCAAGTCAGTGCTTTAAATTAAAATCTTTAGCCTCTTTTTCCACAGGAAAAAAAAAACTACTTTTTTTTTTAAGACTCAGCCATACATTGTCTTGGAAGGCTTTCATGAACTTTACCCCCACCTCAAGGAAAAGTAGATACCATTTCTTCTCATAAAGCATTCTGTGCTTATTTATTCTCTATTCACAGTATTCTGATTGATTATACTCATGTATTTCTTTTTACTGTGAATAGCTGAGACTAGTGGGCTAAATCTTATTAATCTCTATAACTCAAGTAGTTGTAGAGTTTATAACATATAAGAGGCTCTGGAGAAGTATTTGTTAAAGTAATGAATGAAAAAAATGAATGGTTGGTAGACGGATGACCAATTGTGAAGAGATTGATGTGTTGAGATTATTCATTTACAGTTTAAATACCTTTTCATAAATAAAGCACATTCTCAAGACAATGATCATGCATTTGAATTAGTTGAATTCAAAATAATGGGGTTTCTGAGGATTTTTTCCTAACTTACTACTAAAATATACGTTCCATTTTTTACAAATATCCATTTGGTAAGGACCAAAAAGGTCAGAAATAGGTACGAATCTGGGAGTTCTAGTGAACTGTATTCTTTTATTTTGGCTTGAATAAAGATAAGGACTATTATTAAAACATATAGTATTGTATTTAGTTTATTGAATGTTTATTAACTATAAAAGAAATAACAGGATATAAATTATGACGTAAATCTCCACAGTGACTACATTGCATTTGGCCTGGGCTTCTTGCTTCACAGTGCAGTAGGTGCAAATAATTGCACTAGTATCTACAACCTATTGTGCCCCTATGGCTTAATAAGAAATTAATTGTTGAGCATATTTCCAAGGCTAATTGTTAAAGAAGTTGCAAATTAATGCAGTGAATTTATTGAAACCAGTTCTTATTTTCACATGCAAAAAAAAATGTGTAGTGGCTAAAATTGTCTATATCTCCATTTTACTTATGAAAATTAATAATTTAAAATATAAAATACTATCTTCAGTTTTGATCCAGAAACATCTCTGGCTAACTGTAAACACTGTGAAACTAAAGGCAATGAAAATAATAAAGAAATTCAATTTATACTAAATTTCCAATTTTTAAAAAATTTTATTACTAGCCATTTACTTTGGGGAACTAAAACATGAAATATGTGTGTGTGTGTGTGTGTGTTGTAATTAATTGATTTTACTGAATCAACGTTTTGTTTTACTTTTTTTCTTCCCAAGTGAAACATAAAGCTGAAAGGAGTTAGCCAGCTTGCTTTAGGCAGACAGTAATGAAAGGGTCCCCCAGCGAACCTCCAAGCCACCCCACAAGTGATTATACCAGATGTTTTGTGCAGATAATGTAACTTGCACAGGGGGCTTGCCTAAACATTCCCACAGTGAAAAATTTTGTTCCTTAACACATGCTCAGTAAGCAAAAATAAATCAATATGGAGCAGCTCAGATTAAGGGCCTACAAGTTCACTGGAAGGGCGGGGTGGCACCACCAGGAATTTGCACCTTATACAAATAGGGAACCCCCTGACAACAGGAGGACAAGAAGTGTGTGGGTAAGGGTAAATAATTCACACCCCCAAGGCTCCCTGTTTACAGGGGTGAAAGACACATTGGCACTCCACTAAAGTCACTGGGACTCGAGGATATAAAGACAGAAGAAAGAAAGAGCATGCTTTATCGTTCTCTCTCTCATGTAGGCTGGCTATTCACTAGGAAGAAGGAATGGGGGATGCCTTGTCCCCCTCTTTCTAGGTGAGTAACCAATCTGCAGCCTGCACTTCTCTTGAATGCCTTCTGAATCACTGGGTCTCCTTTGGAAAAAAATGCCCTATTTCTCTGTTTTCCTCCTTTGTTCTCTGTCCTTTTTCTGTGGATAGAAAATTGGATTTCTGTACCACAGGACTCTTCCCTCAGGTGCATTCTCCAAACTGGGAAAAGTTTATTTCCTCAAACCTTAAACTTCTTGGATTAAAATGGAGCTGGGGAAAGGGAACCCAGAAGCCTGACATGCCAGCAAATGGGTAGAAGTTCTTACCAGTTGGACTTCTGGCCTCCCTCTCCCTGTGCAAACTGGTTGAATGAATGATAAAATCACTGTTTATATGCTCTGCAAAGATTTGATAAATGGAAAAGAGGATTTATGAGGCTACTCTTAAGCTGTAGCCAATCTGGAGTGCTTTGTGTGTCTTTCTGTATGGTTGTGTCATAAGGAGGAATACCTTAGGATAGAACACAGGCTTAGGATGCCATAAGCCTGCTGTTCAAGCCAGCCCAGCAAACAGGTTAGTAACAAACTTTGCTACAGGCTTCCATCTTGTTTTACATCCTTAGGAGCTTGACCTTGTAACCGTGTGGAAGTACTTTATTTTGACCTTTGCCATTTTACAATGGTGGCCCAAGTTCAATCACAACTTACAGAATGAGTACTTTTGGGTTAATATCTGCATGACTTTTACCATTTGCTGATTCTCTTCCACTCCATGAACAACTTCTAGCTTTCTTACTTGAATATTTCCCTCTTTGAGCTACCTTTGAAGATTCTAGATTTTGTAGAAACTCCTTACCATATCTTTAAAAATAACTCATGCACTCATGGTTCAGTAATAACATTAGTTGAGGCTTGTTGATTTCACTTGTGAGGTTACTTTTGCTAAAGCTCAAAAGCCAGAAATAATGGCCACTTGGCATCACTAAAGTCAAGTAACAAGGTATTTAAAAGGCTTTTCTTAAAGAGCACTGAACTTAATTTAAAGTGGATATCCAAGCTATAGGTATATTTGAAAGGCCTTTATGTTTTTCTTTTCTTGGCTCTTGTTTTTCTGGAAAAGGTTTTTCTCTCAGTCAACTGAATTACTTTTTTCCATTTTATCTCACCAATATTTATGCATGCATGAGACATCCTAAGAAAAATTCTGATAGCCTGGGACTCCTGGGGAAATACAGAGAAGGCACCATAAACCTCATTTTGGGGAAAAAAAAAATCTGTTTTTATCATAGGGCCCCAGGAGTTAAAAGCTGATAGATACCTCTTAAAATCTATTTTTGTCTTCCAGCTATATCTTCTTATTAGGCTCTGTTAAACCACATGCTTTCTTAGCCCTGTTTCTTGAAAGGCTCCACCCTGAAGCCAATAATCCAATTAGGAGACTGGCAAATGAGAAATCTTATAATTACTGGATCTTCTCATGTCTGTCTGTGTAATTATATATGTGTATGGGTGTAATGTTTATATAAAAAAGAGAGTTATAATTAATTGGCTTAAAGAAAAGTAAGTTCTTAGATCATATATCAGATATTTTTAAAGAAAATAAAAGCAGTAATGACTTTTAGTTTATGTTATTTAATTTTTAAGAAATAAAGGCAGTTTTAAAGATAATTGGTAAAATAGAAATGTCTTCAAAATGTAAATATGTGGGCTGAATCATGTAGGTCAGATATTAGGTTTGCTAAATGTTTCAAGTTTATAAACTTCTTTGACTTTTAAAAACTCTTTGACCTGCCTGCTTCACAATTGGTAAGGCCTGGTTACATATGGAATTAACTGTGCCCTTAACTAAGCTGGAAAAATGTCAGATTTTATCTGTGCCTAGTACATAATCAAAATAACTTACCAGGTATTACATTAAAGTTAAAAATTGCTAAGAGTTACAATTATAACATGCAATTGAAACTATTGAAAATAGATTTACATGTAAGCTGTGTAAGGAAAGTAAAATGTGTATTTAATAAATAATTATAAGAAGGCATGGAAATGTAAATTTTTGCCTAGGGTTAAATGATTGTTTTGAATTGGATAAGATAAAGCTGAAGGTTTAAACATGTGGTGGAAGGTATATAAAAATTAATCTTGCAAAAGAAATTCTGTATGTTAACATATTGACTGACTTCAAAAAGGTATATGGTTTTTAGGTACATTGAGAATTGAAATAAATGCACAGCAAGGTTTTCTTAAGGTAGTGATCTGCTCTTTAATAAAAATTTGTAAAGGGTTATAAAAGGTTTACAAGAATCTCACCTCATGGTCAAGCTTGTTAAGATTAGATAGAATTATCTAAAAGGTTTTATTTTAAAAAATGGAGTTGACATTTATAGTAGACTAATGCAAGGGTAAAATTTGGCTTCATCTCTCTTATACTGGATTACTGTGTAATATTAAAGAGATTTTTTTTTGGAAAACTAAGTCTTCCCTCTTAATGAGTAAAAGATTTTGACTTGTTTAAAAATTTTTGAGTTATCATTTTGGCTAAAATAAATGAATTATGGTAATCTGGAATTCTATTTCATAATACCAAGTGCTTTGAACCTCTAACATATTTAACAGGGTTTCAAAAATCAAACTTCAGCTTCAAAAATTGTCATTTCTGACCCTTAGCTTTTGGATGATACAGAAGGTGCCTGGAGCATCCAAAAGAGAGGTAAACAGGATTATTTGACATGCTTAGTTACATGCTACAGCCAAAATGATGTTCAATCTTCTTTAGGTTATATTTTAGTGAATAATATTAATATATATTTCAAAATTTTATGGGATTTCTAAAATTCTAATGTCTGTCTAAATGGTATCAATCATAATTAAGATGATTATGTTAAGTTATTGTAAACCACAGAAATAATAAAAATTTTCTTGCCAATCATGTTCTTGACTGTAACCACCCTGGATATTTTGTCATTCACACATCTGTGAATTACGATTGTTGTCTTGCCTTCATCCTTTTCAAAAGATGGTTTATAATCAGCTATAGGGCTCTGACAGGTGCTCTCAAAATGGAGGTTCCTGATAACTTTGGATATTATGTCATTGGAATAAAGGAAAATCATATGGGATTCATGAAGAGATGAAATGTTCATGATTATCAAGCAGAAAAAGAGTCAACAGAGTGGACTGAACTAACAGAAAACTGAAGTAATCTTTTAAACCTTTTTGAGTAAAATGTTGCTTATCCTTGTTTTGGTTTTCAGAGTAAAGGAAAATATGTTTTGAGCCATTTATGGTCTTTAATAGTTAAGTTTTACTCCTATGAACAAAATTTGTAACATATTTGTTTCTCACTGCCTGGCTTCTCCAAAATTTGGAAACTATTTGTGAGTATTCTTAACTTATGGCAGTACAGTTATTTGTATTGGTGCAATAAAAATTCATTTTCTTTTGCAATGGGGCACAATTTGAGTAAATGGTTGTTTTACCAAGGCTTTGACTGGGAGGATACGTTTTCCTTTTTTTTTTTTTTTTTCTGAGACAGAGTCTCACTCTGTCACCAAGGCTGGAGTGCAGTGGTGTGATATTGGCTTGCAGGGAAAAGAAAGAGAGATCAGATTTACTGTGTCTATGTAGAAAGGAAAGACATAAGAGATTCCATTTTGAAAAAGACCTGTACTTTAAACAATTGCTTTGCTGAGATGATGTTAATTTGTAGCTTTGCCCCAGCCACTTTGACCCAACCTGGAGCTCACAAAAACATGTGTTGTATAAAATCAAGGTTTAAGGGATCTAGGGCTGTGCAGGACATGCCTTGTTAACAAAATGTTTACAAGCAGTATACTTGGTAAAAGTCATCGCCATTCTCTAGTCTCAATAAACCAGGGGCACAATGCACTGCAGAAAGCTGCAGGGACCTCTGCCCTTGAAAGCTGGGTATTGTCCAAGGTTTCTTCCCATGTGACAGTCTGAAATATGGCCTCGTGGGATGAGAAACATCTGACCATCTCCCAGCCTGACACCCGTAAAGGCTCTGTGCTGAGGTGGATTAGTAAAAGAGGAAAGCCTCTTGCAGTTGAGATAGAGGAAGGCCACTGTCTGCTGCCTGCCCCTGGAAACTGAATGTCTCGGTATACAACCCGATTGTACATTTGTTCAATTCTGAGATCAGAGAAAAGCCACCCTATGGTGGGAGGCGAGACATGTTTACAGCAATGCTGCTTTGTTATTATTTACCCCACTGAGATGTTTGGGTGGAGAGAAACATAAATCTGGCTTACATGCACGTCCAGTCATAGTACCTTCCCTTGAACTTAATTATGACACAGATTTTTTTGCTCACATGTTTTTTTGCTGACTTTCTACTTATTATCATCCTGCTCTCCTACTACATTCCTTTTCGCTAAAATAATGAAAATAATAAACAATAAAAACTAAGGGAACTCAGAGGCCGGTGCAGGTCCTTGGTATGCTAAGCGCCAGTCCCCTGGGCCCACTGTTGTTTCTCTATACTCTGTCTCTGTGTCTTATTTCTTTTCTCAGTCTCTCGTCCCACCCAACTAGAAATACCCACAGGTGTGGAGGGGCAGGCCACCCCTTCACTGGCTCATTGCAACCTCCACCTCCAAGGTTCAAGTGATTCTCCTGCCTCAGCCTCCTGAGTAGCTGGGATTACAGGTGCCTGCCACCACATCCCGCTAATTGTTTTTTTTGTTTTTTTTTGTTGTTGTTGTTTTTTGTATTTTTAGTAGAGATGGGGTTTTGCCATGTTGGCCAGGCTGGTCTCAATCTGACTGCAGGTGATCTGCCTGACTTGGCTTCACAAAGTGCTGGGATTACAAGTGTGAGCCACCATGCCCAGCCAGATAATGTTTTCCTTTATGGAATCAAGGTTGATACGTAGAGCCAATAAAAGCCCCTTGGGAAAACTGACCTCGTACCTTGTCTACACAGTACCTATACAGGGTTCCCAACCTGTGGTGAGTAAAGAGTGTCACTTTCTAACAGGCCAACGAGCCCCATGTCCTTGGTACCTCAAGAAGAGAGGAATTTACCCAACTCATAGGTATTTGAGGGTATAAACCCATGGTTTGGCTAGGCTTTAAAATGTCTTATCTGAGATTCCTTGTGGAATAGAGTTCCATCAAAGCCATTTTAAAAAGCCTATGTAAAAATAATTATTCTTGCTGCACTTTATGCAAATAATCTGGCCAAGTATAAGACTAAATTTTATTTTGCAAACAATTCAGTCCTGCTATGATTTGTTTTTCATAAAATGAGGACCAGAAAGACAAAAATTATGTTTCAAAGCTCATCATACATTTGTCACTAAATTCTAATCTTACTGATTGTTTTTTAAGTTTTTGTCTACATTAGACTAACTCTGCTTATTTCTGTGAACCAACCAGCGATCTCTGGCTGCAGCTCAGAAGAAACAAAACGGATGGGTAACATACAAAATCTGGATCAATGTTTTAATTCTGAACAGTTATCTTGCAAATTTTGTCAGATGATAGGAGTAAATAAGGTTCCCATTACCCAGAGTTTTCTTTATTTGGGAAAATAAGACCAAGGGAGCTAAACAAAACCAAGCCCCATGCACCCAAATCTTAGCAGGCATAACTATAGCCACCAGTTATCTGGGCATGTCAGCAGCCTTGGGATTTTTTATTTATCTTTACCCCCTTGTTTCATTTTGATATATGTCTTCTAATAACCTGAATTGTTTCTTCTCACTTAGAGGCCAATAAACTTCAAATGGTGATGCAAATGAAATCATTCATGGACACGCCATTCTTCTGGGGAACCTTAAACCTATCTCAGGAGAAGCCCTAACTGCCACTTTCCCAAAACAGCGACCCCTGTATGCAGGAAGCAGTTAAGAGTGGTCATCATCCACTTTCCCCAACAGCAGTCGGGGTCTCCACTCCTGAAGGGGGTAATAAAGTTAGCTAGCTTGCTTTAGGCAGACAGTAAGGGAAAGTTTTCCCAGAGAACCTCTGACCTGGCCCACAAGTGTTTGCCCCAGATGTTTTGTGCAGATAAGGGAACTTGCACAGGGGGCTTGCCTAAACATTCCCCTAGTGAAAAATTTTGTTCCTTAACGCATGCTCAGTAAGAAAAATAAATCAACATGGAGTAGCTCAGACTCAGGGCCTGCTTGCGCACTGGAAGGATGGGGTGGAGACACTGGGAATTTGCATCTTATACAAATAGGGAACCCAGCCCCATCAGCTTGGCTATATAGGAGCTCTTGTATTCAAATGTGAACAGGGCAACCAGCAACCTCCTTTCAGGACCTCTTTTTTGCTGATAACTTTTCTTTTTGCTTAATATATTTTACTCCACTCACTCTTCAATGTCCATCTGCCTATTTCTTCCTGGTCAAGAACCCAGATCTAGCTGAGATAAGGAGCAAAAAAATCCTACATCAAATCCAGTAAAGTTTCTTATTGTGGGTAATTTACTTTACATACAAATGCTGTCAAAAGTATCAACACAGCTATTTGAATAGCAATATTATCTCATGGTTGATTTGAAAGTGAATTCTCACCAGTAAATACAGAAATTCAAACTTGGTTCATCTATACATATATCCACTCACTCAAACTTGAAAGACTTAGAATAAGGAATGATCTTTCAAGTGGTCTGTGAGTCAGAAGAATGTTAGTTTGGAGATAATTTGTCTACATGCTTTGTTGCAAGTAATGTACATTTTGTAAAAAAAAAAAAATCAGTGCTTTGGCTTCAACAAAAGGTTTTATTTAAGTAAAGCATGTATTCAAAAACTACAAAAATCTCAAGGGCACAGTTCTATGTAATCTTGATATGAAACCACATAACTATTATCCAGTTTAAAAATTAATATTTTTAGTATTCTGGAAGATATATTCATGTTCCTTTCTAAATGTTCTTTTCACCTTATATTCCAATGGGAATCATTATCCTGAACCCTAAAAGGCGAGAATTTTGCTGAGTTTGAATTTAATGCAAACATGTAATTTTGTTTCTGGAATCTTTCACTCAGTATAATACTGAAACTCATTTATGTTGTCATCATGTGTAGCAGTAGTTCATATAATTTTATTATTAACTGACATTTTATGCAATGAATATACCAATACTTACTGTACTGTTGGCACACATTTGTTTTTTTCCATTTTGTGAATGGTTTACTTTATGCTTATTTTAACATTCTTGACCCATTTTTGGCAAAAACGTGTGCTCATTTTTGTCAGGTACTTATGCAAAAGTAGAATTATTTAATCTCAGGTATGCATATCTACTGTTTTAGCAGTTAATACTAAAGACTTCCAAAGTAATTGTAAAAATTTAAATGCATGTCATCAGTGTATAAGAGCATTTTTTTTCCTATGTCCTCTCTGAAACTTGGCATTATTGGTCTAATTAAATTTTATTTGCACCATTTTGGTGTGTATGTAGTGGTATATTGTATTTTCAATTATAATTCATTTTATTACTAATAAATTTATATTCAAATATTTGTTTCCTTTGGAGCATCATATTTTGTAAAATGTCTTTTCATGTATCTTTGATAATATTTTTATTGGATTGTCTTTTTCTGTTTTTATGACTTATTCAATTTTTTTTTTTTTTTTGAGATGGAGTTTCGCTCTTGTCACCCAGGCTGGAGTGCAGTGGCACAATCTTGGCTCACTGCAACCTCTGACTCCTGGGTTCAAGTGATTCTCCTACCTCAGCTTCCCGAGTAGCTGGGATTACAAGCAGCTGACACCACGCCCGGCAAATTTTTGTATTTTTAGTAGAGATGGGGTTTCACCATGTTGGCCAGGCTTGTCTCGAACTCCTGACCTCAGATGATCCACTTGCCTCGGCTTCCCAAAGTGCTGGGATTACAGGCATGAGCCACTGTTCCCAGCCAATATTTTTAAGTTGACAAACATTTGTGAGACTTGTTTTCTGACCTAAGATATGACCTATCCTGAAGAATAGTATGTGTATGTCTGAAAATAATGCGTATTCTTCCCCTGTTGGGTGGAATGTTCTGTGTGTCTGTTAGGTTAATTTGGTCTAAAGTATTGTTCAAGTCCAATGTTTCCTTATTGATTTTCTGTCTGAATGATCTTTCCATTGTTGAAAGTGGGGTTTTAAATTCCCCTACTGTTATTTTATTGCAGTCTCTCTCTGTTTTCAGATCTATTTATGCTTGCTATATATATTCAGAGACTCTGATGTTTGGTGCAAATATATTTACAAGTGTTATATCCTTTTGATGAATTGACACCTTTATCATAATGTAATGATAGTCTTCGGCTCTTTTTCCAGTTTTTTACTTAAATTCTATTTTATCAGATATAACTATAGATAACCCTGCTCTCTTTTGGTTTCTATTTGCATGAAATATCTGTTTTCATTCCTTCACTTTCAATCTACATGTGTCCTTAATTGCGAATTGGGTCTCTTGTAGGCAATATACAGCTGTATTCTTCCCTCCTTTCTTTTTCTTTCTTTCTTTCTTTCTTTCTTTCTTTCTTTCTTTCTTTCTTTCTTTCTTTCTTTCTCTTTCTTTCTGTCTTTCTTTCTCTCTTCTCTTTCTTTTCTTTTCCTTCCTTCCTTTCTTTCTTTCTCTTTCTCTCTCTTTCTTCCCATTCAGCCACTCTATTTATTTTGATTAAAGAATTTAATCCACTTAAATTCTAATCATTATTGATAGATAAGAACTTACTCCTGCTATCTCATGAATCACTTTCTGGTAAATTTGTAAATTCTTTGTTTCTTTCTTCCTCTCTTGCTGTCCTTGTGTTTAGATTATTTTCTGTAGTGGTATTCATTGATTCTTCACTTTTCAATTTTTTGTGTATCTACTATTGTTTTTTTGCTTTGTGGTTACCTTGTGGCTTACATAAAACATCTTATAGTTATAACAAGATATTTTAAGTGATTAACAATGTAACTTGGATTCTGGCTTGCTTTGCCAGTGGGTATAGTGACTGAGGCATGGGAACTCTCAGTGCAGCCATAGAGCCTAGAGGACAGATACACAGAGAGCTATAATGGCTCCAGTGTCCATGGCATGGTCTGGCTCTCCATGGTGACTGAATTGGTTTCTGGAACACAGGTGTATGCAGAGGCAACTTGGCTTAGGTTCCAGCAGTATGCACTCCCTCACTATGAACATGACTCTGGCACCTAAGGCATAGGTGCATACAGCACAACTACAGAGACAAGGTCCAGAACTTGAGTGTGCTCTTAGATAGAGAAGAACTCCAGCTTCTGGAGCATGAGTGAGGTCTCTATGAGTAATCTTGTGCCTGCAGCTTGGTTTCACAAAGAGAGATTGTGGCTCTTGGGCCAAGGGTGCCATCTATGGCAGTGGCTCCAGTGTCTGAGACATGAGAGAGTGCCACTCATCACAGGGCCAAAATTTGGGGTTTGGATACTCACTGTGTGGCTGCAACTCATGGGTCATGGACACCCACATAGGGTTGGGAGAGGTGGCTACTAAAGTCCCTGGGTGTCACAGCAGTGTCTGCTTGTTGAGAAGAATATGAGTCACTTTTCTCTCTGAAAAGTTCTCCAAAAGGAATGCCTCTTGGTTACTACAGTGACAAAAGACTTTCATGTCCTCTGCTGAGCAGGCTGCTGGGGACCACAAATGTTCTTGCCAAGTGATTGGCAAGATCTAACTTTCTTCTCTGTTCGTAGTCATCTCCAGTGGGCTCAGGTACAGTAGTCTCATCAGTGACATTTTCTGTGCAGATAATCTTCATTGTTTTACTACACTGTGCTACTGCAGATTCTTAAATAAGCGTTTGAGTACTTCTGGGATTATTTTCATTTGCAAGTAGCTGTCTATAGCTGTTATTTTGTGTCAGGATAAAAACTTGTATCTCCTACTTCATAATCTTGGTTATGTCACTCTAAGTTGTCTTGGTCTTTTTCTTATTGATGTGTGGGAATTTATGTAGTGGGTAATACCTTTATTGATATGTGAGTTCTATATTAATGTTATTTACATAAATAAATATATATATGTAGTCAATACTGTTATTTGTGATGTTTAAATATTACCTTCATTAATCTTTAAGAAGTTAACTTTTTATTCTATAAGTTTTAAATTTCCCCCAAATTATGAAGATATCAGAGTCCCCATATATTTTGTATCCACTTTCCTCTATTAAGCATATCTTAAATTAGTATGATATATTTGCTATAATTAGTAAATCAGTATTGATATGTCTAACTAAAGTCTACAGTTTATTCAGATTTGCTTTATTTTTATCATTTTTTTTTGTTGTAGAATTTTGTCCAGGGTACCACATTACATATATTCAACATGTCTCTTGGACTCTGTATTATTCCATTCTCACGTTGCTTTAAAGAAATATCTGAGACTGGGTAATTTATAAAGAAAACAGATTTCATTGGCTCATGCTTCTGCAGGCTGTACAGGAAGCATGGCTGGGGAGGCCTCAGAAGACTTATAATCATAATGGAAGGCAAAGGGGAAGCAGGAACATTTTACATTGCTAAAGCAAGAGGAAAAGAGAGAGAGTGGAGGTGCTGTACACTTTTAAACAACCAGATCTTGTGATAAAACACTCGATATCATGAGAACAGGACCTAAGAAGAAATCCACCCCACCACGCATCAGGCCCCACTTCCAACATTGGGGATTACAATTTGACATGAGGTATGAGTGGAGATGCAGACATAAACCATATAATTCTGCTCTTGGCCCCTCCAAAATCTCATGTTCTTCTCAAATTGCAAAATACAACCATGACTTTCCAACAGTGTCCCAAAGTCTTAACTCATTTTAGCATTAACTCAAAAGTTCAAAGTCCAAAGTTTCATCTGAGACAAGCACAGTCCCTTCAACCTGTAAGCCTACAAAACCAAAAACAAGTGAGCTACTTCCAAGATACAGTGGGAGTATAGGCACTGAGTAAGTGTTCTTTTTCCAGTGACTTTCCTGTTGTGGCAAGGCAGTTATTAAATCTTAAAGCTCCAGAATAATCACTTTTGACTTCATGCCTCATATCCAAGGTACATGATGCAAAAGGTAGGCTCCCAAGGCCTTGAGCAGCTCTGCCCCTGTGGCTCTGCAGGGCTCTGGCCCCACAGCTGCTCTCATGGGTTGGCATTGAGTGCCTGTGGCTTTTTCAGGTGCACTGTGCAAGCTGCCAGTGTAGCTACCATTCTGGGGACTGAATGACAGTGGCTTTTTTCTCACAGCTCCTTTTGGCAGTGCCCCAGTAGGAACTCTGTGTGGGGGCTCCAACCCCACATTTTTCCTCTGTGCTGCCCTAGTAGAGATTCTCCATGAGGGCTCCACCACTGCAGCAAGCTTCTGCCTGGGCATCTAGGGTTTTCCATATATCCTCTGAAATCTAGAGAGAGACTCCCAAACCTCAATTCTTGATGTCTGTACACTCACAGGCTCAACACCCCATGGAAGCTTGGGTCTTGCACCCTCTGAAGCCATGGCCTAAGCTGTACCTTGGCCCCTTTTAGCCACTGCTAGAGCTGAAATGGCTGGGATGCAGGACACCATGTCCCTAGGCTAGACAGATCAGTGAGAACCATGGGCTAGGCTCATGAAATAAGTCTTCTCTCCTAACCCTCTTGGCCTGTGATGTGACGGGCTGCTGCACAGGTCTCTGAAGTGCCTTTGAGGTCTTGTTCCCATTGTCTTAGCTATTAACAGTTGACTCATCTTTACTTATGCAAATTTCTGCAGCAGGCTGGAATTCTTCCCTTGAAAATGGGTTTTTCTTTTCTACTGCATGGCCTGGCTGCAAATTTTTCAAACTCTTAAGATCTGCTTCCTTTTTAAATGTAAGTTCCAGTTTTACATCATTTCTTTGCTCATGAATATGAGATTAGGCTGCTAAAAGCAGCCAGGCCAAATCTTGAACTCATTGCTGCATAGAAATGACTTCTACCGCATACCCTAAATCATCACTCTCAAGTTTCAGAGATTCCTCGGGCAGGGAACCAATATAACCAAGCTATTTGCTAATATATAACAAAAATGGCCTTTGCTCCAGTCCCCAGTAACTTCCTTATCTCCATCTGAGATCTCCTCAGCCTAGACGTCATTGCACACATCACTACCAGCATTTTGGACACAACAATTTAACAGGTCTCTAGGAAGCTCCAAATGTTCCTTCATCTTCCTGTTTTTTTTCTGAGCCTTCAAAACTCTTCCAACCTCTGCTTATTACTGAGTTCCAAAGTTGCTTCCACATTTTCAGATATCTTTATAGCAATACCCCACTCTTAGGTTCCAGTTTTCTGTATTAGTCTATTCTCACATTGCTATAAAGAAATACTTGAGACTGGGTAATTTATAAAGAAGGGATTTAATTGGCTCATTGTTCTGCAGGCTGTACAGGAACAGGAAGCATGACTATGGAGCCATCAGGAAACTCACAATCATGGTGGAAAGCAAAGGGGATGCAGGCACATCTTTCATGGCTGGAGCAGGAGGAAGAGAACAAGGTGGGAGGTGCTACACACTTTTAAACAACCAGATCTTGAAATAACTCACTGACTATCATGAGAACAGCAATAAAGGGGAAATCTTCCTCCATGAGTCAATCACCTCTCACCAGTCCTCACATTTAAAATTGGGAATTACAATTTGATGTGAGATTTGGGTGGAGAGACAGACCCAAACAATTACAGGCTTCTTTTGCCTGTGACAGAATGTTTTTGCCTCATGCTTCCCTTTCCTTCCTTCTAGGACTTCAATCAACGTACAAAAAGTAGATCTTTTCTCTATTTTCTGCTTTTTGGTTTTCGCTATATAAGTCTAGCTAATTTTTTTGGATCTATTTTTTATTTTATTAATTCACTCCTTCTGAGAGTCTAATATGCTACTAAATCTACTTATTGCATCATTTATTTAATGTATTTTGTTTTTAAATTATAAAATTTTATTTAGTTTATATTTACAGTTTTCAGTTTTATGTCAAAAAAGCAATCTTGTCTTCTAATTGTTTGTTCCATTATTCATAATTTAAAAAATTCCAAGCGAAAAAAATCCTCTATTATTTAAATAACTTATGGGTTTTTTTCATATGTCTGTAATATTCTTTAGCTTTTGGTGACATGCTGTAACTACTTATATGCCTAGTAATTTTCATTGTGTATCATAAATTATGTTTCAAAAATTATAGAGTTATTTGAAGATATTGAATGATATTATCTCTGTCCCTAGGAATATTACACATTAGATTTAGAAGTATATTTTGACAGGAGACTAGCTACAGGAAGTAGTAATCCCTTACCAATAACCCCATCAGGGTTGTTGTCATCCAAAGATAAAGTTTAGTCTCTATGAAGTCTGGTCTAGTTCTACTTCTCTTTTCCCTTAAATTATACTCCCTCAGAGTCTTCAGTCAAATGAGGATGGTTTGACTAAGGTGATTCCTCCTTGGAAAGCCCTGGTCTTTAACATTGATGACCTGGCATGTCAGTGGGTTTATTGAAACCAATGCTCAACTTAACCATTAAGCTTAACTTTCAGAATCTGCAAATGCCTCTGGAAAAATGTTACCCCAAATTCTAAGTTCATATCTGTGGGCTTTCCTTCTCTTTCATCTGTATCATAAACAATAACTCACTAAAACATGTATCATGGTTGAACAGTAACTCACTGAAATGTCAAGCACTAGTTATTTCACATGGATTTTTAAATTATTTTTTATCCATTTTAGTTCTCAATAAGAGTGTTGGCCCACAACATTCAGCTTACCATTCCAAGAGGCAGACCACACTGCTTCACTCAAACAAAATAGAGTCAGCTCAAGATTATTATAAAATTATGCCATTCACACTCACAATTTAACATTTTGACTGAAGTAAAAAAAAGGTAGAGTTTGGAGACTAGAGATGGAATTGAGTATATGTTGGAGTAAGCCCTATGGGAGTGTAAAATTATGTACATGACCTCTTTCTTGTGTATAAGAGAAGAAAAAATTGTTGAAAACATTTACTGTGAAACAGGTAGTGTAGTTTCATTTTGAATTATTCTGTCAGTCTCCAAATCTTATAAGCCATTACATTTCATCTCTGAATATTTGCCTTATTTTTTGCAGCAGAAATATAACAGTTTTTTCCTATATCATATATTACAAAACTTATTTGTTTGAAAATTTTATGAATGTTTAATATCATCATCATCATCATTATCAAAACTTGTATTAAACATTAACTACATATTGGGCTCTCCTTATGGCCTCATTTATTTTGCTTGGGAATCCAGGGATTTCCATACATCTTCTGAAATCTAGGCAGAGGTTCTGAAACCTCAATTCTTTATTTCTGTGTACCCATAGGCTCAACACCACATGGAAGCTGCCAAGGCTTGGGACTTCTACCCTCTGAAGCCATAGCTAGAGCTCTATATTGGCCCCTTTCAGCCACATCTGGAGTGTCTGGGACACTGGGCACCAAGTCCCTAGGCTGCACACAGTACAGAGACCTTGGGCCCAGCCCACGAAACCACTTTTCCCTCCTGGGCCTCTGGGCCTGTGATGGGAGGGGTTTCCATGAAGGTCTCTGACATGGCCTGGAAACACTTTCCCCATGGTCTTGGGGATTACCATTAGGCTCCTTGCTACTTATACGAATTTCTGCAGCCAGCTTGGATTTCTCCTCAAAACATGGTTTTTGTTTTTGTTTTTGTTTTTCTACTGCATTGTCAGGCTGCAAATTTTCTGAACTTTTATGCTCTGTTTCCCTTTTAAAATGGAATGCTTTTAATAGCACCCAAGGCACCTTTTGAATCCTCTGCTGCTTAGAAATTTCTTCCACCAGATACCCTAAATCATCTCTCTCAAGTTCAAAGTTCCACAAATCTCTAGGGCAGGGGAAAAATGCCACCAGTCTCTTTGTTAAAATATAACAAGTATCACCTTTGCTCCAGGCCTCAACAAATTCCTCGTCTCCATCTGAGAACACCTCAGCCTAGACAATATTCTTCATATCACTATCAGCATTTTTGTTCAAGCCATTCAACAAGTCTCTGGGAGGTTCCAAACTTTCCCACATTTTCCTGTCTTCCTCTGAGCCCTCCAAACTGTTCCAACCTCTGCCTGTTACCCAGTTACAAAGTCTCTTCCACATTTACGGGTATCTTTTCAGCAATGCCCCACTCTACTGGTATCAATTTACTGTATTAGTCCATTTTCATGCTGCTGGTAAAGAGATACCTGAGACTGGGAAGAAAAAGAGGTCTAATTGGGCTTGCAGTTCCACATGGCTGGGGAGGCCTCAGAATCATGGTGGGAGGTGAAAGGCACTTCTTACATGGCAGCAGCAAGAGAAAAATGAGAAAAAGGCAAAAACGGAAATCCCTGATGTACCTGTCAGTTTTTGTGAGACATATTCACTATCATGAGAATAGCACAGGAAAGACTGGGAGGAACGGAGCTGCCTCTGTTGCACAAAAGTGTCCCTGTGACATTAGCCTAGTGACCAGGGAGCTGCCATCTGACCCCCATTGGAGCTGCCACTTGCATCCGCATATAGGGAGCCAGAATGTAGACTTGTTGGGTCCCATCCGGCTCTGCCCCTCCACCTGCCTTAGTAGCAGAACACAGGAAAGGACTTTGGGAGTTCCACGGCCCCACCCATCGCCTGGGACATGACCACTTCCCCTGGGTAATATAAGACAAAGATAAATCCCACAGCCATCACCATAGCTGGCTCTCTCCTGCAAGCACCACTTTCTTCCCAGAGGTCAGATGGCACAGCCTATTATAATATATGCTGGCACAATAACACAGCACTCAGGAAAAACAATCAATCAAACAAACAAAAAAACTTGTGCTATCTCAAGTAACACCATTGTCCACACCACAATGGTTACTTAGGAGGTATTGAGCCTGTTCATATGCCAAATACATTGCTATTACAGCTGTCAATTGAGAAAGCCACCACACTAAGGCCATTTACAACCAAGAAAATCTTAGAGCCTATGTCAATCCCTTGCCACCACCGTCAGAACTGGTACTTGCACCAGCTGTTGGGAGACCACAGGGCTGGTCAGTCTGGGCCAGTTACACCTGAAATTGTCCCTTCTAGAGCTAAGAGTGGAGCTCAAGCCACTGAACATTTCACAGACAACTTCAAAACTTGAGGCATCAGAGAGCTTCTTCAGAGGGCTGACTAGAGATGTTGGTGACCAATTCTTCTCAGAAGGAAGAACCCAAATTACAAGTGAATAATCATAGCAAATGGAGTGTTAAGGAGAATATGCTGGAGCCTATCAGAGTTCACTGGAAGAATCTATGACACACACATAAAAAGAAAAAAAAAAAGATGGCAGAGATCAAACACTAAGATTCTTAGTATTCCATGAAAAGGGTAAGTAGGAGAGCTTCTGGCTTCTCTAGCCCCTGTAGAATACTGCCAGTATTTGAACTCAAGGAGAGCTTCTTTGCATTGAAGTGAGCTGAGATTTGGGGACTTCTCAAGTTAATTACACTGGCCTACAAGCTTGTGCAGTTTTCCCCTGGACACCAACCATAGTAGTAAGCACCATACTGGGTGCACACTCATTGTGAGGATTGTATTCTTCTCAGAGAACTTCAACTCTTTGGTCTTCACATCACCAGATTCCTTACAGATATTCCTCAGCACTAGGGTAGACTGGCAGCCCCTCATGGTGACTAGACCCATAGGAACAGAAGAATTCACAGTGGTCTAGCCTTCAGAGTTTGCCACTTCTAGGGGAAGGAAGAGTGAAACATACCAAGAAGGCATATAGAGGGATAAAAGGAACCAGAATGTAGGCTTTTCTCCGTCCCAGAACTTCCCACTTGTTTGACTTTTCCTTCAGCAAATGCATGGGCACAGTGCTGGGCTCAGTGGAAGACTGCAGTTCTACCCCAGCAGTCAAGCAGCTCTGATGCTTGTGAAGGGACTTGGATAAGATAATTTCTCCCTATTACCCACCCATTGTAGACACATCTGGGACTATTTTTGTAGATCAGCATGGGTACACCTATAAGCTGCATTTCTGGAGAACTTTGGAATCAGTGCATCCCCATGATAGGTGTTCCCTCTGGGCTCAGACTTACATGGGTATTAAATCTCCATTCTTTACACACAAAATGTCAGTGTTCCTGCAGATAAACAGAGATGCCTGTCCAATCTGAATATTCAAAAACAGCAGGACAGTTGTATGATGGGGAGAAGAATCATTTTCCTGCAGGCCTGGTAGTGAAGGTTGAGATGGTTCCCTTTATTTCCCCTGTGAAGACCTCAGTGCATTTCACTGGGAGTTCCCTCAGCTACACCTGTCAAGTCTAAGAATTTCATCCACCACTGTAGTATTGCACATACATAACTGTTTCAGCCACAGTCATTTCTTACCCATGGATATTTCCTACTGACCTGAAGGCTGAACTGACCAACCTAGTGAGAAAAACAATATTGGAAAATATTCACATCACTAGGAAACAAGATAAGCTTCATGAGACCTCTGACATCCTGGCCCTACAGGAGATAGTGAACCTTCTTACACACCGGATATATCACTACTACTAGCAACATTTGACAAAGCCATCACACAAAAATTACAACCAAGGAACTCATACAGAGTTTCTGCCACTGAAAGCATCCAGAGTCAAAGCTAGATGACTATAAACTATATATATTAAAGTCAGATCTTCAAGGAGGTAAAAAATAAATTCAAAAATAATAAGAAATGCTCTACCCAGATGAGAAGGAACCAGAAAACTAATTCTGACCATATGAAAAAACAGTTTTACAACACCCCAAAAAGATTACACTAACTGTCCAGCAATAGATCCAAACAAAAAATGAAATCTTTGAAATACCAGATAAAGAATTCAAAAGGTTAATTAGAAAGTTATTCAATGAGATTCCAAAGAAAGTTGAACACCAACATAAAGAAATTTAAAAAATAATTCAGTATATGAATAAAAAAGTCCTAAAAAGATAGATTTTAAAAAACAAACAGACAAAACTTCTAGAAATAACAGATTCATATAGGGAATTAAAACATGCAGAGTAAGGTTTTAAAACAGAATAGACAAAGCAGAAGAAAACAATTATAGAGCTTGAGGACAAGGCTTTCAAAGTAATACAATCAAATAAGATAAAGAATAAAGAATTATGAAATAAAGTATTGGACAAAGATGGGATTATGTAAAATATCCAACCCTAAGAATCACAGGTGTTCCTGAGGAAGAAAAAAAGAAAACAGTTTGAAAACCCTGTTTGAGGAAACAATTGTTAAAAACTTCCCTGGTCTTGCTAGAAATTTAAACATCTGGGTACAAAAAACTCAAGGAATTTCTGGGAGACTCATGGCCAAAAGATGTCACCAAGGCCTATATTAATCAAGCAATCTAATGTCAATGTGATAAGATAATTCTAAGGGTAATTAGACAAAAGCATTAAGTCACTTATAAAGGAAAACCTATCAGACTAGCAGCAGACTTAGCAGAATCTTAGAAGCCAGAAGGGACTGGCATACTATCTTTAGTCTCCTCAAACAGAATAACTGTCACCCAATAATTTTTTGTCACGCAAAACTAAGTTTCATAAATGAAGAAGATAAAAAGTATTTTCCAGTTAAGCAAATTCTGAGGGAACTTTTTACCACTAGACCAGCCATATAAGTAATGCTCAAAGGAGTTCTAAACATTAAATGATAGGTCAATATTCACCAGCATAAAAAATACTTGAAAGTATAAAACTCACATGGCTTATAAAACAATAACACAATAGAAAAATGAAACAACTAGATAACAACATGATGATTGGAACAGTACATCACATATCAGTAAAAACTTTGTAAGTAGTCTAAATACTCCCACTTAGAGATAAATATTGGCTGAATGGATTAAATGTCACAAAGTAAATATCTGCTGTCTTCAAGAAAGTCACTTAACTTGTAAAAATTCTTAGACCCTTAAGGTAAAGAAAAAGAAAAATAATTTCCACAAACAGAAGGCCAAAACAAGCAGGAGTGGCTATTTTTATACCAGATAAAACAGACTGTAAACCAACGACAGTGAAAAAAGACAAAGAATGCCATTATATTATGATAAAGGAATAAATTCAACAAAAAAAATAACAATCTTAAATATATACTCACCTAACACTGGAGCTCTCAGATTAATTAAACAAGTACTATTAGACCTACAAAAAGAGAAAAATAGTAATACAATTATAGGTTGAAATCTTTCTAGTGATACAGCATTAGACAAATCACTAAGGCAGGAAGTCAACAAAGAAAACTGGACTTAAACTGGACACTAGAATAAATGAACTTAACAGACATTTGCAGAACATTCTACCAAAAACTGCAGAATATACATTTTTATTCATCAGCACGTGGAACCTTTTCCAAGATAGACCATAGGATGAACCACAAGATAGTCTTAACACATTTAAAAATATTTAACTAAAATTAAGTATCTTATGATATGACAGTGGAATAAAACTAGAAATTAATTTCAAGAGTAACCACCAAAACTATGCAAATTAATCAGCTCTTGAGTGATCTTTAGGTAAATGAAGAAATCAAGATGGAAATTATTATTTTGCAAACGAATAACAAGACTGACATATCTTCAAAATCTCTGGATAGAGCAAAAGCAGTACTAACAGGAACATTTATAACACGAAATGCCTAAATCAAAATGACAGAAATATCTCAACTGGACAACCTAACATTACCCCTCAAGGAATTAGAAAAATTAAAATAAAAATAAACCCAATGGAAGCAGAATAAAATAAATAACAAAGATCAGAGCAGAACTAAAAAATGAAACAAATAAATAATACAAGGGATCAATGAAATAAAGAATTGATTCATTGAAACGATGAATCAAATTGATGGACAACTAGCTAAATCACCCAAGAAAAGAACAGAGAAGATTCAAGTGAGCTCAAACAGAAATGACAATGTAGACATTAGAACTGATACCAAAGAAGTAAAAAGATTGTCCGAAACAACTATAAACATCTTTATGAACACAAACTAGAAAATACAGAAGGAATGATTACATTCTTGGCAACATACAGCCACCTAAGCTTAAATCAGAAAGAAATAAAAATCCTGAACATAGAAATAAAAATTAGTGAAATTCATTCAGTAATAAAGTTTCCAACAAGAAAAAGCCCAGGACCACACACAGATTATCAACCAAATTCTATTAGACATTTAAAGAAGAACTGGGGCCAATCCTACTGAAACTATTCTAAAAGATCAAGAAAGGGATAATTCTCGCTAACTGATTCTATGAAGCCAATATCACCCTAATACCAAAACCAGGAAAAAAAAAACACAACCAAAAAGAAAGTACAAACCAATATCTCTGATGAACATAGATGCAAAAATCCTCAACAAAATACTTGCAGACAGAATCCAACAGCATATCAAAAAGATAATTTATCACAACCAAGTGGATTTCCTCCCAAGGATAAAGTGATGGTTCAATACACACAAGTTAATAAATGTAATTTATCACATAATCAGAATTAAAAACAAAAACTGTATTACCAGCTCAATAGATACAGAAAAAGCATTAGATATAATTCAGTGTGTTTTCATGATAAAAACCTGCAACAACTAGGCATAGAGGAAACAAATCTCAAAATAATAAAAGCCATATATGAGAAACTCAAAGCCAATGTCATACTGAATGGGGAAAAGATGAAAGCATTCCCCCTAAGAACTGAACATGATAAGAATGTCTACTTTCACCAATTCTATTCAACATACTACTGGAAGTCCTAGCTACAGCAATCAGGCAAAAAAAAAAAAAAAAACGAAATAAAGGGTAACCAGATTGAAAAAGAGAAAAAGAAGTCAAACTACCTATGTTTTCCAATAATATGATCCCATATCTTGAAAACCCAAAAGATTCCCCAAAGGGACTCCTAGATTTGATAAATGAATTCAGTAAAGTTTCAGGTTACAAAGTCAATGAACAGGAATCACTAGCACTACTATACAACAATGTCCAAGCTGCAAATTAAATAAAGAGCTCAATCCCATTTAAAACAGTAGCAAAATATATAAAATACTTACAAATATACTTAAAAGATATCTACAAGAATAACTACAAAATATTGATTAAATAAATAATAAATGACACAAGTGAAAAAATACACTCCGCTCACGGATTAGAAGAATCAATAATATAAAAAAGACCATGTTGCCCAAAGCAATAGCAACCTACACAATAAATGCGATTCCTATACAAATACCAATGCCAGTTTTCACAAACTTAGGAAAAACTATTCTGAAATTTGTAAGGAACCAAAAAAAGAGCCCAAAGAGCCAAAACAACCCTAAGCAAAAAGAACAAATCTGGAGGCATTACGTTACATGACTTCAAATTATACTACAAGGCTATAATAACCAAAACAGTATGGTACTGGTATTAAAATAGACACATACATCAGTGGAACAGAATAGAGAACCCAGAAATAAAGCCAAATACTTACAACCAACTGATCTTGTAAAAGTCATCCAAAACATACACTTGAGACAGGACACCCTATTCAATAAATGGTGCTGGGAAAATTGTATAGGTATATACAGAAGAATGAAATTAGATCTGTATATCTTGTCATATAAAAATTTATCTCAAGATGGTTTAAAAGCTTAAATATAAGACCAGAAACCATAAGAATTCTAGAAGTAAATCTACAAAAACCTCTTCTGGATGCTGGCACTATCAAATAATTTGTGAATAAGTCCTCAAATAAAAATTCAACAAAAAATAAACAAATGGGACTTAATTAAACTGAAGTATTTCTGCATAGCTAAAGAACTAATCAACAGAATAGACAATCTATAGAATCAAAGAAAATATTCACAAACTATACATCCAACAAAGAACTAATATTTCTACAAGTAACACATCAGCAAGAACAAAATGAATAATAACATTAAAAAGTGGGCAAATGATATGGGTAGATATTTCTCAAAAGAAGCCATACAAAGGGCCAAACAAACATATGAAAAAAATGCTCAACATCAAGAATTATCAGGGAAATGCAAATAAAAACCATCAGGAGACATCACCTTACCCTAGTCAAAATGGTCATTATTAAAAGTAAAAAATATATATATCATAAATGTTGGTGCAGATGCAGTGTAAAGGGAATGCTTATACACTGCTGTAGGGAATGTAACTTAGTACCACCTCTACTAAAAAATATGGATTTTTCCAAAGGAACTAAAAGTGGATACATTATTTGATCCACAATCCTAGTACTGGGTATCTACTCAAAAGAAAATAAGTCATTATATATAAAAAAAAAAACCCTGCACTTCTATGTTTATCACAGCACAATTGATGATTGCAAAGCAATAGAATTAGCCTAAGTACCCATAAACCAATGAGTGGATTAAAAAATGTGGTTTGTGTATATATATATGCATATGTGTGTGTGTGTATCTATCACATTTATGTATATATATACACACATTACATATACATTTATTGTTATGTATATATACTCATACACACATCATGGAATATGTGTGTGTATACCACATTGATGTATATACACACATATACATTTATATTTATGTACATATTTATGTGTGTTTGTATATATTACACATACACACATTGTTAAATACTATTCAGCCATAAAAAAGAATGAATTCATGCCTTTTGAAGTGACTTGGATGGAACTGGAGGCTATTATCTATTATCCTAGGGGAAGTAACTAAGGAACAGAAAACTGAATAACACACATTCTCATTTATAAGTGAGAGGTAAGCTATGGGTAGGTAAAGGCATACAGAGTGGTATAATGGACATAGGAAACTCAGAAAAGGGGAAGTTAGGAGGGGTGTGAGGAATTAGAAAATCACCTTTTGGGCAAAATTTATACTATTTGGATAATTGGTATACTAACCGCTCAGTCTTTGCCACTATAAAATTTATCCATGTAACCAAAAACCACTTGTACGCCTACAGCTATTGAAATAAAAATGCCTAAGTTCACAGAGTGTGTTACTTGCAGAACTTAGATTCCAACTCTGATTGATTTAATTTCAAAGTTCTTCATTTTAACTAATATGGGGCAAGTGTTTGCAAGCTCATTTCTTTGCATGTCTTATAAACCTCCAAACATATTTTATTTTTTTCTCTTTTATTTTAGATTCAGGGGTACATGGCAGGTTTATTATATAGGTAAATTGTGTGTCACAGGGGTTTGGAATACAGATAATTTCATCATCCAGTTAATAAGCATAGTAAATTATAGGTAGTTTCTCAACCCTCTCACTCCTCCTGTTCTTCACCCTCAAGCAGGACCTCGTATGTGTTGTTTCCTTTTTTGTGTCCATGGGTACTCAATGTTTATCTCCAGTCATAATCCAGAATATGTGGTATTTGGTTTTCTGTTCCTGTGACAGTTTACTTAGGATTATGGCCTCCAGCTTCATCTATGTTGCTGCAAAAGATATGATCATGTTCTTGTTTATGGCTGCATAGTATTCCATGATGTTTATGTACCACATTTTCTTTATCCAGTCTACCGTTGACAGATATTTAGGTTGATTCCATTTATTTGCTATTGTAAATAGTGCTGCAATGAACATATACATGCAAGTGTTTTTATGATAGAAAGATTTATATTCCTTTGGGTATATACCAAATAATGAGGTTGCTAGGTTGAATGGTATTTCTTTTTTTTTCTTTTTTTTTTTTGAGACGGGGTCTGCCTCTGTCACCCAGGCTGAAATGTAGTGGTGTGATCTTGGCTCACTGCAACCTCCGCCTCCTGGGTTCAAGTGGTCCTCCCGCCTTGGTCTCCCAAGTAGCTTGGAATTACCAGTATGCACCACCATGCCCAGCTAATTTTTTGTATGTTTAGTAGAGACATGGTTTTACCATGTTGTCCAAGCTGGTCTCAAACTCCTGATCTCAAGTCTTCTGCCTGCCTCAGCCTCCTGAAGTGCTGGAATCACAGGCATGAGCCACTTCACCTGGCTTTAATGGTATTTCTGCTTTAATGGCTTTAATGGTCTTTGAGAAATCGCCACACTGCTTTCCACAATGGCTGAAGTAATTCATACTCCCACCAACATCGTATGTGTTCCCATTTCTCTGCAACCTCACCAGAATCTATTTTTTGCTTTTTAAATAATAGCCATTCTGACTGGCATGAGATGGAATATGATTGTGGTTTTGATTTGCTTTTCTCTAATGATTAGTAATGTTGAGCATGATTTTATATTCTTGTTGGCTGCTTTTTATATTCTTGTTGGCTGTGTGTATGTCTTCCATTGAAAAATCTCTGTTCATGTTCTTTGCAACACTTTTTAATGGGGTTCTTTGGTTTTTGCTTGTTCATTTGTCTAAGTTCCTTACAGATCCTGGGAATTAGACCTTTATGAAATGTATAGTTTGCAAATATTTCCTCCCATTTTATAGGTGGTTTGTTTATTGATAGTTTCTTTGTGCTGTGTAGAAGTTCTTTTGTTTAATTTCCATTTGTCAATTTTTGTTGTTGGCATCTTCTTCATAAAATCTTTGCAGGGCCTATGTCTAGAATTATGTTTCCTAGGTTTATTTCAAGGGTTTTATTTATTGTTTTATTTTTGAGATGAAGTCTCACTCAGTAACTCAGGCTGGAGTGCAGTGGTGCAATCTTGGCTCACTACAAGCTCCATCTCCTGGGTTCACACCATTCTCCTGCCTCAGCCTCCCAAGTAGCTGGGACTACAGGCACCCACCACCACGCCCAGCTACTTTTTGTATTTTTAGTAGAGGTGGGGTTTCACCGTGTTAGCCAGGATGGTCTCAATCTCCTGACCTCGTGATCCACCCGTCTCGGACTCCCAAAGTGCTGGGATTACAGGAGTGAGCCACCACGCTCAGCCTATTTCAAGAGTTTTAAATAGGGTAGGCTTTTACATTTTAATCTTTAATCCCTCTTGAGTTGATTTTTGTATATAAGAAAAGGATTCAACTTCAATCTTCTGCATATGCCTGTCATTTATCCCAGCACTATTTACTGAACAGAGAGTCCTTACCACATTGCTTGTTTTGTAAACTTTGTTGAACATCAGGTGGGTGTAGGTGTGTGGCTATATTTTGGCTTTCTATTCTGTTCCATTGGTCAGTGTGTCTGTTTTTGTCCCAGTACCATGCTGTTTTAGTTACTGAAGCCTTGTAGTATAGTTTGAAGTTGGGTAATGTGAGGCCTCCTGTTTCATTCCTTTTGTTTAAAATTGCCCTGGATATTCGAGCTCATTTTGGTTGGCTCACTGTAACTTCTACGTCCCAGGCTCAAGTAATTCTCATTCCTCAGCCTCCCAAGTAGCTGGGGTTATAACACACCCAGTTGTTCATTTATTTATATATATTTTTGTATTTTTAGTAGAGATGAGGTTTCGCCATGTTGGCCAGGCTGGTGTTGAACTCCTGGCTCCAACTGATCTGCCTGCCTTGGCATCCCAAAGTGCTGGGATTACAGGCATGAGCCACTGTGCCCCACCACATATGAATTTTAAAATAGTGTTTTTTAAAAAAAATCTGTGAAGAATGTTATTTATAGTTTGATTGGAATAGCATTGAATCTATAAATGGCTTTGGAGAATATGGCCATTTTGTCAATACTGATTCATTCTATACATGAGCCTGGAATATTTTTCCAGTTCTTTGTGTCATCTCTGAATTCTTTGAGCAATGTTTTGTAATTCTGATTGTACAGATCTTTCAGCTGCCTTGTTAGCTGTATTCCTATGTATTTTATTATTTTTGTGGCAGTTGTATATTGGATTGCATTCTTGATTTTGCTCTCAGCTTGGATGTTGTTAGTGTATAGAAATGCTACTAATTTTTGTTCATCAATCTTGTATCCTGAACTGTGTTAAGATTGTTTATCAGATACAGGAGCTTTTGGGCACGGACTATGAAGTTTTCTAGGTATAGAATCACATTGTCTACAAGCAGAGATAGTTTAACTTCCTCTCTTCCTATTTAGATGTATTTTATTTATTTTGCTTTTCTAATTGTTCTGGCTAGGACTTCCAGCACTATGTTTTATAAAAAAGGTGCAGGTGGGCATCCTTTACTTGTTCTGGTTCTCCTGGGGAAGGCATGCAGCTTATGCCCATTCAGTATGATGTTGGCTGTAAGTTTATCATAGATGGCTCTTATCATTTTTAAGTCTATTTCTCCATGCCTAGTTTGCTGAGGGTTAACATGAAGTGATACTGAATTTTATCAAAAGCCTTTTCTGAATTTATTGAGATGATTATATGGTTTTGTTTATAGTTCTATTTTTGTGGTGAATCACATTTATTAATTTGTGTATTCTAAATCAATCTTACATCCCAGGGATAAAGCCTACTTGATCTTGGTGGATTAACTTTCTGGT
The DNA here is from genome assembly GCF_029281585.2 of Gorilla gorilla gorilla. Taxonomy (NCBI): domain Eukaryota; kingdom Metazoa; phylum Chordata; class Mammalia; order Primates; family Hominidae; genus Gorilla; species Gorilla gorilla. Next base: position 139,067,931 of record NC_073247.2, read on the forward strand.
GTACTGCTGGATTTGGTTTGCTAATATTTTGTTGAGGATTTTGGCTTCTGGCATCTATGCTCATCAAGGTTATTGGCCTGATGTTTTCTTTTTTTGTTGTCTTCATGCCAGCTTTTGTTATCAGGATAACACTGGCTTCACAGAATAAGTTAGTCAGGGATCCCTCCTTGTTGATTTTTTGGATAGTTTGAGTAGCAGTGGTACCAGTGCTTCATTATAAATCTGAGGAAATTTGGCTGTGAATCCATCTGGTCCTGGCTTTTTTTCTTGTTGGCAGGCTTTTTATTACTGATTCAATTTTGGAACTCAATATTCATCTGCTCAGGGATTTAGTTCCTTTCTCCTTCACTCTTGGGAGATGGTTTGTTTCTGGGAATTCATCCATTTCTTCTGGGTTTTTTAATTTGTGCACATAGAGGTGTTCATAGCAGTCTCTGAGACTTTTTTGTGTTTCTATGGGGTCAATGATAATGTCTCCATTGTCATTTGTGATTGTGTTTCTTTGGATCTTCTTTATTTTTTATTCTTTATTAGTTCATATAGTAGTCTATGAATCTTATTCTTGCATTCAATAAACCAATTCCTCAATTCCTTGATGTTTTGTATACTTTTTTGTGTCTCTATTTTCTTCAGTTCAGCTCTCATTTTGGTAATTTCTTGTCGTCTGCTAGCTTTGGGATTGGTTTGCTCTCGTTTCTCTAGGTGGAATGCGAGGTTGTAAATTTGAGATCTTTCTAACTTTTTGATGTAGGTGTTTAGTGCTATAAACTTTACTCAACACTGTTTTAGCTACATCTTGGAGATTATGATATGTTTTATCTTTGTTCTCATTGTTTTCAAATACTTTATTGATTTCTACCTTAATTTCATTGTTTACCCAAAAGTCATGCAGGAGCAGGTTGTTTAATTTCCATGTCATTCTATGGGTTTGAGTAATTTTTTGGTGTTTATTTCTATTTTTATAGTGCTGTGATCCAAGAGTGTGTTCAAACATATTTTAAATAATCAACATCTAATTATTAGTTAAGCGTAACTATTGAAGAACAAATGATGTTACTCTGATTTGAAAACTAATCACAAGGTTTCTTTGCATACACTTTACTGCAGAGAAACTAGTGGAGATGTACAAAATGACGTGCAAATGTAAGCATGAATTTTTTTTTCAGTCAAAGGAGTACTGGAATGTGAACTCAAAAAAAGAGATGCATGCGCTATTTTTTGGTGCATTCAAATATTTTATTGTAAATGAGTTCTGCAGATGATATAATTCACATAGCTAGTATTATCTTAAGTTCAATAGGGTGTTGAAGGGTCAAACTCACCTAATTGTTAATGTTAATTTTTTATAGGGAGTCACTATTTCTACACATTTGGGGAAAATAAAGTTCTATTGAAAAATTAGGATTAATTTAGATGTTGGCTTTAAAATATACCACTTGTGATAGTATTGCATAGATTTTTAAATTTGGTTGACATGTTTTAAGTTTTCCCTTTCCCACAAAGTAAACTTTGGTTTGAATAGAGGTGCTCAATATAAAAACACTGCTTTTTAAATTATTCAACACTTGTTATAATTATCTATGTTAACTTCAATGTGTAGACAATGCAATATTCTTACATTTTCATTGCAAATTGAAGCTTTTGCAATAATGCCTATTAATTAATCTAAATTGGCCACCTTGAAATAATTTCAAGTTTCAGTGTGATAATTTTTTATATGTGAAAATAAAACTTGGTGTCTTTTTTACAGCTAATTATTATAAAGGCAATTTTAGCAATTTTCTTCACAAAGGAATGTAGAATCAGTTAAACTTTGGGGTGCTAATTAAATTAACAAATTTGCAATGCCACAAGGAAGCACAGATAAAGTTACAAACGACACTGATTATTTCCAAACTTCAATTTCTGCCTGTTGTCATTATTATGCATAGGTCTCTAGGCTCTCTTAAGGTAATGCATGACTTATTTAAAAGTAAATTTCCAGTGATGTCAGTAAAAATGGGAGAGTATAAAACTACCAAAGCCCATTGTTCCACAAAAGCAGATATTTATATGGCATAAATTGACACAATCACATTTAGAAGAGCTCTGGGAACTAATCAGAAATTCACAGCAACAAAGTAAATATTTTTAAAAATCTGTATCTCATTAAGAAATTTTGTAAGTGTTTTACCGACCCTAAACCCACCCCATACTTCTCAGGTTGACAGTGGCCTTAAAGAATATTGCCCACATCTGGTTATAAATTCCTAGTGATGGAGAGAGACAATAAATCATATACTCCAAGAATTATAGTTTTTTAATGTTTTTTTTAATTTATTTTTTACCTATTTGGTGACACCCTGAAGTATCAGCTCAAAGGGCTTCCCTTTTTTTTTCTTTTTGACAGAGTTTTGCTCTTGTTGCCCAGGCTAGAGTGCAATAGCACGATTTCGGTTCACTGCAACGTCTGCCTCCCGGGTTCAAGCGATCTCCTGTCTCAGCCTCCAGAGTAGCTGGGATTACAGGCGTGTGCCACCATGGCCGGCTAATATTTTGTATTTTTTGTAGAGACAGGGTTTCCCATGTTAGTCAGGCTGGTCTTGAACTCCTGATCTCAAGTGATCCAACCGCCTTGGCCTTCCAAAGTGCTGGGATTTCAGGCATGAGCCACCACGCCCGGCCAGGGCTTCCCTTTATTTCACCTAGCTCAGTACTCTAGCAGGGCTGAAGTGGTTACCCTTGGGGAATATTGTGGAAAACATTTAAAAGTAGGTGCATTATTTGTTGCCACATGCGGCAATGGATAGTAGTGGGGTAAATGATAGACAGACTAAAATGATTGAGAATAAAAGCTGGTTACTGAGACATATTGGGAGTAAAGGCTTTAAAAAGCTGCCACATATTTCTGGGAATCTAAGATGTCATGTGCGTGCCCAGGACTGGCATGTATTCAGAAGTTACGTGAGAAGTCCCTAAACTTTTGCCTTTGGCTGACCTTTGGGAGACTCACAGGCAAAAAAAATGAAGGCAAAGTTAGCTTTGGGAGACTCACAGGCAAGAAATGAAGGAAAAGTAGAGTTTTAAACTGCCAGGCCAAGTGTTGAAGGCATAAACCAACACAAATGCAGAGTCAATCTGCACAACTGGGAGGTTTTTGTTATCGTTTTTTCAGACATTTAAGGAAATATCTGTTGAGTCACTAGCTCATTGCTAAGCTAATGTTAAACAGGTTTTTGTGGTCACGCACAACAAAGAATATGTACTTTACAAAATTAGTTCAGACAAGTCAATAAAGAAAAAACAATTGCAATAAGCAATAACAACAAACTTTGGAGCTAGAACAATCTAATTTCCAGAGTTGCCATATTATAATGTACCAAATGTCCAGTTTACCAGAAAAAAATATAAACCAGGCAAAAAATAGAAAATATTGCTCTTACACAGCAAAAAACAAAACAAAACAAAACAAAACATAAAAACTACTAAAATCTGTGCCTGCAAAAGCCCTGACACTGGATTTCTAAACACAATTTTAAATCAACCATTTAGAATATGATCAATGAATAAACAGAAACTATATACAAAGAAATAAAGGAATGTATGAGAATCTCTAACCAAATTGAGAACATTAGTAAGGAGATAGATATAACCAAAATGAACCAAATAAAAAATTCTGAGTTAAAAAGTGCAATAATTGAAATGAAATAATTACTAGAGTAGTTCAACAGCAGATTTTTTTGTTTTGTTTTGTTTTTTGTTTTGTTTTTTTTTTTTGAGATGGAGTCTCTCTCTGTTGCCCAGACTGGAGGGCAGTGGCGCGATCTTGGCTCACTGCAAGCTCCGTCTCCCGGGTTCACGCCATTCTCCTGCCTCAGTCTTCCCAGCAGCTGGGACTACAGGCGCCCACCACCACACCCGGCTAATTTTTTTTCTATTTTTAGTACAGACGGGGTTTCATCGTGTTAGCCAGGATGGTCTCGATCTCCTGACCTCGTGATCCGCCCGCCTCGGCCTCCCAAAGTGCTGGGATTACAGGCTTGAGCCACCGTGCCCGGCCTCAACAGCAGTTTTAAGCACGCCAAATAAAGGATGAAGGATCTTGAAAACAATTAATTGAGATTATTTAGGCTGAGAAACAAAGATTTTTTAAAAAATTTAAAATACACAGGATACAACAAATTTATGAATGTATGCATGATGTAGTTCCAGAATTAATACAGAGATAGAAAAGACATAAATATAATTTGAAAAAACAGCTCTCAAAATAGTCCCAAATTAGGTTATAGACATAATTCTAAATATCAAGAAACTCAATAAACCCTAAGTAGAATATTCTCAAAGACATATACTTTGAGAAACATATAAAACTCTCAAAAAACAAAAACAAAAAGATAATTTTTAAAGCAGCAAGACAGAAGCAGCTTGCCACTTACAAGAGAATCTCAATAAAATTAATAGCTGATTTCTCATCAGAAACCATGGAGCTCAGAAGACAGTGGCAACATATGTTAAGTGTTCAAAGAAAAAAATCTGTCAATCAACAATTTTATATTTGTTAAAATTATCCTTCAAAAATTAAAGAGAATTTAAATCACTTTTACATAAACTAAATCTGAGAGAATGTTATGGACTGAATGTTTGTGTCCTCCCTAAATTAAATTATATGTAAATTCTCATTGTGCCTATATTTGAAGGTAGGTTAACTAAAGAGGTAATTAAAATTAAATGAGGTCGTAAAAGCAGAGCCCTGATCTTATAGGATAAATGGGTTTGTGAGAAGAGACACCAGAGAGCAGTTTCTCTCTCTCTCTCTGTCTCTCCCTCTCTTTCCCCCATCTCCGCAAGTGCACAAAATAAACTTCATGTGATAGTAAAGTGGTCATCTGCAAGCAAAGCAGAGAGCCCTTGCCAGAAACAAATTCCTGTGCAAAAATTGATATTGTATTTTTCAGCCTCTGGTGTTGTGGAAAAAAAAATGAATTTCTATTGTTGTACCTAGCCTATGTTAGTCTGTTACAGTAGCCTAGGCAGGCTAGTGTAATTTATCACTCATAAACCTTTCATACAGGAAAAATAATGGGATTTCTTTATCTTGATGACCACAAAATATATAAATATGTAAGTTGTGACAAGAACAGTAGAGAAGCAGAGCTATATAGGAACATGGATTTTGTATACTATTAAAGCTAAGTTTGTAGTAATTAAAACTACATTGTTAGCAGGTTAAGATATACATAGCAATCCTCAAAGAAAGCCCCTGGAAAAATTATGCAAAAAATATGCAGAATAAAAGTTAAGAAAGAAATCTAACAGGTGCATGCATACACAAATGAATAAAACATAAAAAAAAGTAATGAAGAAAATAAGAAACAAAAATGACATGATATATAGATAAATAATAGCAAACTTGGATATCAATTTTTTTTATAATTTTTAAAAAAGTAAATGAATTAAACTCCTCAATTAGAAGGCACATATTTGCATAAAGGATAAAAAGAATTAATCAACTATCAAGAGGTCAGTAAGAGACACACTTAAGAACCCAAACCATAAATCGATTACATGTAAAAGAATGGAAAAATATATTCCATACAAACTTAAGCCAATGAGAGCTGAAGTGGCTACACTAATAGCAAATATAAAAAACTTTAAAGCAAAAATTCTTACAAGACAATAAATACATTACATAATGATAAAGATTTCCATTAATCACAAAGTATTTTAATTATAAATATATACACAACAACAGAGTCAAAATATATGAAGTATAATCATTAGATTGAGAGGAAAAGTACATTGTTCTAAAATAATAGCAGAATATTTCAAAATCTACATTTAATAATGGAAAAAATATAGAAAATGTAAACAAGGAAATAGAAGACTTGAAAAAAACTATAAACATATCAGACCTAAAAGATACACAGAGAACAACCTAGCCCATATTACAAAGTAGGTTTTATTCCCAAATGCGCAAAAAATTCTCATGGATAGACAATATTTTTATATGTGATAAAACATGTCTCAATAGATTTTACGTAACTGAAATCTTAAAAAGAACTTTACCTTACCCCCAAAAAAGAATGAAATTGAAAATCAGTAACTGAAGGAAATCTGGAAAGTTCACAAATTAAAGAAAAAACCTCTCTTAAAAGATTATTTTAAAAAATTACAAGAAAATTAGCAAAGTAATTTAGATAAATAAAAAAAGTATGAGATGAAGTAAAAACAGTACTTAAAGTAAAATATACAGCCATAAATGCTATGTTAAAAAAAGAGAAGAATATCAAATCAATACCTTTACTATACACCACCTTAAGTAACTAGAAAAGGAAGAGAAAACAAATTGAAAAACAGCCACAAGGAATAAAATAATAAAGACTATAATAGGATGAATGAAATAGAGAATATAAAAGCAATAGACGGGATCAACAAACCCAAAAGTTGTTTTTTAAAAAGATTAATAATCAAGTTATTAAAATGTATGTAGACTGACCATGATTAAAAGAGAGAAGATTTATATTAATAACTTCAGAGGAGAGGAGCACAGCAAGAACATAGAGGACTCTCCAAAAATTCTCACCTGCAGAAACATCAGTTTGAACAACTACCCGTTACTGAAAACTTTTCACAAGAGCTAAGGAAACAGGGTGACTCTTTTTTTTTTTTTTTTCTTGAGACGGAGTCTCGCTCTGTCGCCCAGGCTGTAGTGCAGTGGCGCGATCTCGCCTCACTCTGCAAGCTCCGCCTCCCGGGTTCACACCATTCTCCTGCCTCAGCCTCCCCAGCAGCTGGGACTACAGGCACACGCCACCATGCCTGGCTAATTTTTTGTATTTTTAGTAGAGACAGGGTTTCACCGTGTTAGCTAGGATGGTCTCTATCTCCTGACCTTGTGATCCGCCCACCTCGGCCTCCCAAAGTGCTGGGATTGCAGCCGTGAGCCACCGTGCCCAGCCGGAACAGGGTGACTCTTTACAGTATCCAGATGCAGTACAGAAATATAAAAAGATGCACTGAGGGGGAGGATAAAAAGGGCAGTTTGACATTACTCACATCACCCCTCCCCCAACCTTAAGGAGCACAGTGTTGAGAGAGATACCTTCCACTTGGGGTAAGGAAAAAGAAGCCAGCACTAGACATTGCCTTAGCCTGTAACACTAGGTTAACCACAGTAAAACCTAGCACCAAGTAAGTCACCATCAACCCAGACTCCAGGCTGGTATCTATAGTACTGAGTCACGAATATTCTCCAGTGCCAGGCCATACCCCACAGCCCCAGAGTTCAGGCATGCACACCAGAATTGATCTCTGGTTTGCACCACCACCAGACAGACTTTAGCAACCTCAGGCTCCCTCAGCCCTCAGTGGCAGGGTGACCACAGAGGTCCTGGGTTCCAGAACTGCCCCACTGCCAGGGAGGATTAAGTGGCCCTAGGCTTTAGGCCTACTCAAGCAAGCAACTGCATTTCCTGTTGTCGCCTAAGCATTACTGCAGGATTAGCCACATTCGTCTACAAAGAGATTTTCATACAAACGAAGTAATATGTAAATAGACAAAAATGAAACACATACTGGCAGAAAGCACTGTTACTCTCCAGGCAACCATTGTTTACATATTAGAATTGTGAAACCTAGCACTCCCACTCCCAAAGGACTTACTAAAATGAGCATTTGTATGTCCCATATTAAAAGTACTTCTAAACTATTTCAAAGGCTGTTTTTGGCAATCAGAATGAAATTATTTCACGTTTAGCTCAAATCAAGAGAAATTCTCACCAATTGATACTTTTAAGAAAAGTATCAAATAATGACTGGTTAAAACAAACCAAAAAGAAAAGTGAAACAAGGCATAAAATCTCTGAAAAAAATCTGACAAATAAATAAAAAAGTATCCTTTTCCAAAAGAGAAATGCCAGATTAGACGTAAAAAGAAGATATAAGTAGTCTTCTTTATTATATGACTATTATAGCCACAAAACTTAAAAAGCCATTCTACTTTTCATCAAATTATGTTAACTCTTATTTCAAATGTGAGGAAAATGTGTCTCAAAAAAAAAAGGGGGGGGAAAAAAACAATTCCAGGACATATCAGAACTTGAAGGTAAGCAGGTTGAAGAAGTGAAATTAAGTTCTCCAGATCTTGGCATGCTGACTGATAAGTCAGGCTCAGAATCTTCTTTAGATACTGTGGAAAATCCTTCAAATCCTATTGCAATACTTGAAGTTCTTCTAGTTTCAACTAAAGTATTACTAACTTTCCTTTTCATCCCAGTGAAACTGTATAATCTTTTGTAGGTGGAATATTGGTGGACTTGTCCCCAAGTTAAATTATGATTTAAAGAGACACTTAGAAAAAGAGGAAAAGTCTACTAAAACTGAGCAGGCTATCAGCAAAGACAAAAATGCAGAGAAGAACAACCGTTTATCTCTTCAGGGAGAAATTATTATTGCAATTATATTGATAACAGAACCTGGGTGTTAGTTCAGGTATTAAGAAAAACAACTGACCTGAAGTTCTGTATTACTGGGGTTGAAGAACTGAATTTTCATCATCTAGAATATATTGAAGGAAATGAGTGTCTGTTAAAGAAAGAATTATTCCATATTTATTCTGGCTGAGATAAATTAAAGGTGAAACACTTTCGGCTGCACTTAGATAATTTTTGGCTTTAATTGCCTACGTGCATCCAGTGAAAGGGGGAGGAATCCCAATTTTCATAATTGATGATGGAGGAACAAGTTATGTGGTTGCTCTGCAGATACTATGCAAATTAGTTGAACTAACTCAGAAACCAGTTGATCAGCCCTTTGATTACATTTGTGGTGTAAGCACAGGTGCCATATTAGCTTTCATGTTGGGATTTTTTCATATGTCCTTGGATGAATGCGAGAAACTATAAAACATTAGGTTCAGACGTATTTTCACAAAATTTCATTGTTGGAAAAGTTAAAATGAGTTGGAGCCATGCATTTTATAGAAGTCAAAGGTGGGAAAAAATTCTGAAAAATAGAATGGGATTTACGCTATTGATGGCAACAGCAAGAAACCCCACATGCCTTAAGGTAACTGCCATAAGTACCATAGTAAACAGAGGGATAACACCAAAATAATTTGATGTTTTAGAAACTATGTTGCTTTAGAAACTATAATTTGTTGTTTCTAAACATAGAAAATATGACCATTTTGCTGGAATCAACTGTCATTTCAGAGGTTGTCAGTATAAAATGTGGCAGGCCATTAGAGCCTCATCTGCTGCTCCAGGCTACTTTGCAGAATACACATTGGGAAATGATCTTCATCAAGGCGGAGGTTTGCTTCTGAATAACTATTTGGCATTAGCAATGCATGAGTATAAATGTCATTGGCCGGATATCCCATTAGAGTGCACAGTATGCCTGGGCACTGGACATTCGGAGTGTGACATGAAAAACACTGTGATACACACAAGCTTGAAAACCAAACTTTCTAATGTTATCAACAGTGCTACAGATATAGAAGCAGTCTGTATAATGCTTGATGTTCTGTTACCTCCTGACACCTATTTTATATTCAATCCTGAAATGTGTGAAAACAACCCTAGATGAAAGTCAAAATGAAAAGCTGGATCAGCTGAAGTTAGAAGGGTTGAAATACATAGAAAAAAATGAAAAAATTTAAAAAGTTGCAAAAATATTAAGTCGAGAAAATATAACTCTGCACAGAATTAATGATGAGATATAATTGAAAACAAACATGTATGAAGGCCTGCTATTCTTTTTAAAGTTGCAATGAGTATATGCTTATGTTCTGATAAATGAAGCCCTGCTCAGAAGATTCACCAAAGTCAATAGGAAATGTGGGGTTCAACATCAGTTACATTTGAAATAATTATGAATTCTAGAGAATCCTGAAGAAGACTGTGCTTCCACCAGTTTGCACAGCATAGATAATATGCTTGGTTACATAATTCATATGAGAATTAGGTTTTTAAGATGCTAATAATTAAGTAAGTTTTAGGAGTCTCATTGTGATCATGGTATCATGGTATTAGTAGATGTTGGTGTTATTTTGTTTGATTTTGGGAAATGTATTAATATATGTGTCAAACAAGGAACTGAAAACTATTACACTTTGTATTTTTGCTTTTGTCATCACAATCATGTTGAATTTATGTAATCATTGATTTTATTTCATGTGGAATAGCTAATTGCTTCTTAAAATTATGTTATTTAATGTTTTCATTAGCTACACTCTACAATCCACATAACCTTTTATTTTAAAATTACTTAAATATATGCAGAAAGTAGAATTTTTTATTAAAATACTTTTATGCTTGAAATATGAGAACCAAGTACAGTTTTCTATTCAAAATTTTCTTATTTTAATATTGCTTGGCTAACAAAGATAGATAAAGTTTCATTCAAACACTTTTCTCCTTAAAATTTCAAGATAACGTACATTAACTTTTCTATGTCTAACCCAGCTTATCCTTCCCTGTTATAAAGTTGATTGCTTAAATTTACTGAGAAAATATTCCCATCATTAACAAAAATAAATTATTGAAATAAAAAAGGATAGAGGTTCAACATATTTAGTCATTATGGTAGTGCAAATCAAAGTCATATGCCACTTCACACCAACCACATTTGTCATAATAAAAAAAAAACAGGAAATAGGAATTGTTGATAAGAATGTGGAGGTATTGGAACCCCTGTACATTGCTGGTGAGAATGTAAAATGGTGGTGCTACCACGGAAAACACATTGGCTCTTTGTTAAAATGTAAACATAAAATTTCCTTACAAGTCAGTATGAGTACTTCTTAATTGTATACCTGAGATAACTGAAAACATATGTTTTTAAAATAACTTTTGTCCAGATGTTCATAGCATCATTTTTTACTGTAGTTGAAAAATGGAAACAAACTAAATGACCATCACCTACTAAATAAAATGTGGCATAGCCATACAATGGAATATTGTAAATCTGTGAAAATGAATGAACAAATTACATAAGGGATTAACCTCAAAAACATTATACTAAGTGAAAGAAGCCAGATACAAAAGGCCAATATTGTATGATTCTATTTTTGTGAAGTGCCCAGAATAGGCAATTTTATATGGAAAGAAAGCGGAGTAGTGGTTTCCAGGGGCTGAGTGAGGGAAAATGGGGAATAACCACTTAATGTGTACAGAGTTTCTTTTTAGGATGATGAAAATGTTCTAGAATCAGTGGTAATGGTAATAAAACATTGTGAATATACTAAAAGCCACTGAATTGTACCCTTTAAGATGGTTAAAATGGTTAATTTTATGTTATGTAAACATTATTTCTCTAATAAAGTAGATTTTCAGCAACAAAGGGCCCATTAGAATGGAAGCATACTCTGAAGGGTTATTAGTTATTAACTCCTAACATGCAAAATATTTTTAGGTAGCATTTTTATATAGAAGAAATTATATTAAGGCATATTAAGCATTGAGTGTCATTATTATTGATGTATAATGGATTCCCATCCAACATTATGGTGTGATTTTAAAATAAGAGCCAGGAAATCAAAAGTATTTTCTCTGGGGCTTAATCTTTGATCAGATCATTGAAAAACTTATGGCTTCCAGATTTCTGGGGGACAGATACTTTTACTCATTATACAATGCTCTAAGGCCACCCAGAGAGACTGGATTATCTACATTGACTATTCACATTTCCTTAGATATATTTATTTGAATGATGGCTTCTATAAAGTAGAGAAGTCTGTCGTTATGAGAGATAAAGCCAGCTGGGCTTCTGGGTTGGGTGGGGTCTTGGAGAACTTTTCTGTCTAGCTAAAGGATTGTAAATGCACCCATCAGCACTCTGTAAAAACACACCAATCAGCACTCTGTGTCCAGATAAAGGATTGTAAACACACCAATCAGCACTCTTTAAAAACGCACCAATCAGTGCTCTGTGTCTAGCTAACGGATTGTAAACGCACCAATTAGCACTCTGTAAAAACGCACCAATCAGCACTCTGTGTCTAGCTAAAGGATTGTAAATGCACCAATCAGCACTCTGTAAAATGGACCAATCAGCATTCTGTAAAATGGACCAATCAGCAGGACATGGGTGGGGCCAAATAAGGGAATAAAAGCTGGCCACCCAAGCCAGCAGTGGCAACCCATTTGTGTCCCCTTCCATGCTGTGGAAGCTTTGTCCTTTCACTCTTCACAATAAATCTTGCTGCTGCTCACTCTTTGGGTCCTCACCACCTTTAAGAGCTGTAACACTCACTGCAAAGGTCTGCAGCTTCACTCCTGAAGTCAGTGAGACCACAAACTCACTGGGAGGAAAAAACAACTCTGGATGCGCCACATTTAAGAGCTGTAACACACATTGTGAATGTCTGCAGCTTTACTCCTGGAGTCAGCAAGACCACGAACCCACTGGAAGGAAGAAGCTCCGGACACATCTGAACATCTGAAGGAACAAACTCGGCACACACCATCTTTAAGAACTGTAACACTCACTGCTAGAGTCTGCAGCTTCATTCTTGAAGTCAGCGAGACCAGGAACTCACCGGAAGGAACCAATTCCGGACATATTTTGACATCCCAGATGGGACTATCGCCTATTGCCAAGTGGTGAGTTCCATCGGACCCCTTTTGCTTGCTATTCTGTCCTGTTTTTCTTTAGAATTCAGGGGCTAAATACAGGGCACCTGTCGGCCAGTTAAAAGCAACTAGCGTGGCCGCCGGACTAAAGACATGGGTGTCAGGCTTTCTGGGAAAGGGCTCTCTAACAACCCCCAACTCTTCAGAGTTGGGAGTGTTGGTTTGCCTGGAACCAGCTTACACTTTTCCTGTACTTCTGGGCTGAGCTGAGGGTTGACAGAGAGGAAAGCCATTCAGCTCTGGGATCTGAACAAGTTGGTTGACCCTGTGGCCATGAGCGGAGCTCTCAAAGCCATGTCACCAAAGTGAGACTCACCCATCTATCCTATCAATCGTGACCCTTGCCTCCTGGGTCCTAATGCCTGTCAGACAAACTTCCTCTCACCTCTTCTCCAAGGCTAGTCCCACTTCTAAAAACCACTCCCTGTCTCTGGTGCTTTTCTAGTTTCTCGTATAAGAATGATTTCTAGTATAAACCTCAGGACTCTGTTCCCTTCTTTTGGCACCTGGGCTCACCAATCAGAAAGACATAATTTTTGCCCAAAGCCCCACTGGGGCGGGGGGACTATCTGGAATTTTAGGATCCCTCTTCAGACTAGCAGGCTTAACAAAAGCTATTCCTGAAGCTAGGATATGGGAACCCTCAGAAATGATATCCTTCCTATTCAAGTGAGGACAAAAGGCATCACTCTTCCAACTCTGGAGATCCCTCCCCTCCCTCAGGGTATGGCCCTCCACTTCATTTTTGGGGCATAACATCTTTATAGGACATGGGTAAAGTCCCAATACTAACAGGAGAATGCTTAGGATTCTAACAGGTTTTTGAGAATGCATCAGTAAGGGCCACTAAATCCGATTTTTCTCAGTCCTCTTTGTGGTCTACGACAACAGGCAAGGTTGCAGGTTTTCGAGAATGCGTCAGTAAGGGCCACTAAATCTGACCTTCCTCAGTCCTCCTTGTGGTCTAGGAGGGAAACTAGTGCTTCTGCTGCTGCGTTGGTGAGTGCAACTATTCCAATCTGCAGGGTCCAGGGACCATTGCAGGTTCTTGGGCAAGAGGTGTTTCTGCTGCTGCTTTGGTAAGTGCATCTATTCTGATCATCAGGGTCCAGGGACCATTGTGGGTTCTTGGGCGGGGGGAAGCAAACAAACCAAAACTGTGGGTGGTTTTGTCTTTCAGATGGGAAACACTCAGGCACCAACAGGCTCACCCTTGAAACGCATCTTAAGCCATTGGGACCAATTTGACCTGCAAACCCTGAAAAAGAGGCAGTTCATTTTTTTCTGCACTATGGCTTGGCCCCAATATTCTCTCTCTGATGGGGAAAAATGGCCACCTGAGAGAAGTATAAATTACAATACTATCCTGCAGCTTGACTTTTTCTGTAAGAGGGAAGGCAAATACCTTATGTCCAAGCTTTCTTTTCATTGAAGGAGAATACACAACTATGCAAAGCTCGCAATTTACATCCCACAGAAGGACCTCTCAGCTTACCTCCATATCCTAGCCTTCCTACAGCTCCCCTTCCTATTAATGATAAGCCTCCTCTACTCTCCCCTGCCCAGAAGGAAACAAGCAAAGAAATCTCCAAAGGACCACAAAAACCCCTGGGCTATCGGTTATGTCCCCTTCAAGCAGTAGGGGGAGGGGAATTTGGCCTAACCCGGGTACATGTTCCCTTCTCCCTCTATGATTTAAAGCAGATCAAGGCAGACTTGGGGAAGTTTTCAGATGATCCTGATAGGTACATAGATGTCCTACAGGGTCTAGGGCAAAGTTTCTATCTCACTTGGAGAGATGTCATGCTATTGTTAGATCAAACCCTGGCCTTTAATGAAAAGAACGCAGCTTTAGCTGCAGCCCAAGAGTTTGGAGATATCTGGTATCTTAGTTAAGTAAAGGATAGAATGACAGCCAAAGAAAGGGACAAATTCCCTACCGGTCAGCAAGACATCCCCAGTATGGATCCCCACTGGGACCTCGACTCAGATCATGGGGATGGGAGTCGTAAACATATGTTGACCTGTGTTATAGAAGGACTAAGGAGAATTAGGAAAAAGTCCATGAATTATTCAATGATGTCCACCATATCTCAGGGAAAGGAAGAAAATCCTTCTGCCTTCTTCGAGTGGCTATGGGAGGCCTTAAGGAAATATACTCCCCTGTCACCTGACTCCCTCAAGGGTCAATTGATCCTAAAAGATAAGTTTATTACCCAATCAGCCACGGATATCAGGAGAAAGCTCCAAAAGTGAGCCCTGGGCCCTGAACAAAATATGGAGGCATTATTAAACCTGGCAACCTCGGTGTTCTATAATAGGGACCAAGGGGAACAGTCCAAAAAGGAAAAGCAAGATCAGAGAAAGACCGTAGCCTTAGTCATGGCCCTCAGACAAATAAACCTTGGTGGTTCAGTGAGGACAGAAAATGGAGCAGGTCAATCAGCCAGTAGGGCTTGTTATCAGTGTGGTTTGCAAGGACACTTTAAAAAAGATTGTCTAACGGGAAATAAGGTGCCCACTTGCCCATGTCCACTATGCCGAGGCAATCACTGGAAGGTGCACTGCCCTGGAGGATAAAGGTTCTCTAGTCCAGAAGCCCCCAACCAGATGATCCAACAACAGGACTGAGGGTGCCCGGAACAAGTGCCAGCTCATGTCATCACCCTCACTGAGCCCCGGGTACGTTTAACCAATGACGGCCAGGAAATTGACTTCCTTCTGGACACCAGCGTGGCTTTCTCAGTGTTAATCTCCTGTCCCAGACAGCTGTCCTCAAGGTCCGTTACCATCCAAGGAATCCTGGGACAGCCTGTAACCAAGTATTTCTCCCACCTCCTCAGTTGTAATTGGAGACTTTGCTCTTTTCACATGCCTTTCTTGTTATGCCTAAAAGTCCCACACCCTTATTAGGGAGGGATATATTAGCCAAAGCTGGAGCTATTATTTACATTAATATGGGGAACAAGTTACCCATTTGTTGTCCTCTACTTGAGGAGGGAATCGACCCTGAAGTCTGGGCATTGGAAGGACAATTTGGAAGGGCAAAAAATGCCCACCCAGTCCAAATCAGGCTAAAAGACCCCACCCACTTTTCCTTATCAAAGGCAATAACCCTTAAGGCCTGAAGCTCATAAAGGATTACAGGATATTGTTAAACATTTAAAAGCTCAAGGCTTAGTAAGGAAATGCAGCAGTCCCTGCAACACCCCAATTCTAGGAGTACAAAAACCGAATGGTCAATAGCGACTAGTGCAAGATCTTAGACTCATCAATGAGGCAGTAAATCCTCTATATCCAGTTGTACCCAACCCCTATATCATTCCCTCTCAAATACCAGAGGAAGCAGAATGGATCACTGTTCTGGACTTCAAGGATGCCTTCTTCTGTATTACCCTGCACTCTGACTCCCAGTTTCTCTTTCCCTTTGAGGATCCCACGGACCACATGTCCCAACTTACTTGGATGGTCTTGCCCCAAGGGTTTAGGGATAGCCCTCATCTGTTCGGTCAGGCACTGGCCCAAGATCTAGGCCACTTCTCAAGTCCAGGCACTCTTGTCCTTCAATATGTGGATGATTTACTTTTGGCTACCAGTTTGGAAGCCTCATGCCAGCAGGCTACTCTAGATCTCTTGAACTTTCTAGCTAATCAAGGGTACAAGGTGTCTAGGTCGAAGGCCCAGCTTTGCCTACAGCAGGTCAAATATCTAGGCCTAATCTTAGCCAGAGGTACCAGGGCCCTCAGCAAAGAATGTATACAGCCTATACTGGCTTATCCTCTCCCTAAGGCATTAAAACAGTTGTGGGGGGTTCCTTGGAATCACTGACTTTTGACGACTATGGATCTCCAGATGCAGTGAGATGGCCAGACCACTCTATACTCTAATCAAGGAGACCCAGAGGGCAAATACTCATCTAGTAGAAAGGGAACCAGGGGCAGAAACAGCCTTCAAAACCTTAAAGCATGCCCTAGAACAAGCTCCAGCTTTAAGCCTTCCCACAGGACAAAATTTGTCTTTATACGTCACAGAGAGAGCAGGAATAGCTCTTGGGGTACTTACTCAGACTCGTGGGACAACCCCACAAACAGTGGCATACCTGAGTAAGGAAATTGATGTAGTAGCAAAAGACTGGCCTCACTGTTTAAGGGTAGTTGTGGCAATGGCTGTTTTAGTGTCAGAGGCTATCAAAATAATACAAGGAAAGTATCTCACTGTCTGGACTACTCATGATGTAAATGGCATACTAGATGCCAAAGGAAGTTTATGGCTATCAGACAACTGCCTACTTAGATACCAGGCACTACTCCTTGAGGGACCAGTGCTTCAAATATGTATGTGCGTGACCCTCAACCCTGCCACTTTTCTCCCAGAGGATGGGGAACTAATCGAGCATGACTGCCAACAAATTATAGTCCAGACTTATGCCGCCTAAGATGATCTCTTAGAAGTCCCCTTAGCTAATCCTGACCTTAACCTATATACCGATGGAAGTTCATTTGTGGAGAATGGGATACAAAGGGCAGGTTATGCTATAGTTAGTGATGTAACTGTACTTGAAAGTAAGCCTCTTCCCCCAGGGACCAGTGCCCAGTTAGCAGAACTACTGGCACTTACCCTAGCCTTAGAACTGGGAAATGGAAAAAGAATAAATACACATAGCAAGTATGCTTATCTAATCCTACATGATCATGCTGCAATATGGAAAGAAAGGGCGTTCTTAACCTCTGGGGGAACCCCCATTAAATACCACAAGGAAATTATGGAGTTATTGCACACAGTGCAAAAACCCAAGGAAGTGGCAGTCTCACACTGCCAAAGCCATCAACAAGGTGAATGAGAAAAAAGCAGAAGGAAATCGTCAGGCAGATGCTGAGGTCAAAATTTCTGCCAGGCGGAAACTCCCATTAGAAGTACCTATGGAAGGACACTTGGTATGGAACAACCCCCTCCAAGAGATTAAGCCCCAGTATTCCCCAACTGAAACAGAATGGGGACTTTCACGGGGGCATAGTTTTCTCCCCTTGGGGTGGTTAATGACAGAAGAAGGAAAGGTACTTATACGCGAAGCCAGCCAGTGGAAAATACTTAAAACTCTCCACCAAACCTTCTATACGGGTATTGAAAACACTCATCAAATGGCCAAATCCCTATTTACAGGGCCAAATCTCTTCCGGACCATCTGACAGGTAGTCAAAGCCTGTCAGGTGTGCCAAAGGAATAATCCCTTAGTCCATCATAAAGCCCCTTTGGGGGAACAAAGAATAGGTCACTATCCCAGAGAGGACTGGCAGTTAGACTTCACCCATATGCCTAAGTCAAAAGGATTTCAATACTTGTTGGTCTGTGTTGATACCTTCACAAATTGGATGCAAGCTTTCCCCTGCAAGACACAGAAGGCTCAGGAAGTGATTGAAGTCCTAATTCATAAAATAATTCCTAGATTTGGGCTTCCCCAAAGCTTACAGAGTGACAATGGTCCGGTTCTTAAAGCCACAATAATTCAGGGAATTTCCAGGGTGCTAGGGATACAATTATCACCTTCACTGTTCCTGGAGGCCACAATCCTCAGGGAAGGTTGAGAAGGCAAATGAAACACTCAAGAGGCACTTAAGGAAACTAACACAAGAAATTCATCTCCCATGGCCTACTCTTTTGCCTGTGGCCTTGTTGAGAATCCGAAATTCTCCTCACAAAATGGGGCTCATTTTGATGCTGTATGGACGACCTTTTTTCACAAATGACCTCCTACTTGATCAGGAAATGACCAACTTGTTCAAAGATATAACTTCTTTGGCAAAATATCAACAAAACCTTAAAAACCTACCTGAAGGATGTCACAGAGAAAAGGAAACAGAGTTGTTTCAACCAGGAGATCTAGCGTAGGTCAAATCTCTCCCTTCTACCTCCCTATCTATGGACTCTTTGTGGGAAGGACCATACTCGATAATCCTCTCTACCCTGACTGCAGTTAAGGTGGCAGGAGTGGAATCTTAGATTCACCACACCCGAGTTAAATTTTGGACACCCCCTGAGGAACCTGCAGGACCGTCAGCTCAGGAGTCACAAGATCAGCCAGACCAGCCTCGATACACCTGCGAACTGTTGGAGGACTTGCATCTCCTACTTTGAAAGGAAACATCCCAGACTAAAAAGGCTCCTACTGCTGATCCTGAGGAAAAACCCTTTTCTCCTTAAAAAAGATAAGTGAAAACCTACACAATCTTTATCTTCAACACCTCTGCTTGCCCCTTTAGTGGAATCCTTTTACTATTTCATCATATTATTAAGCAGCATACTAACCATACTCTTTGTGATAGGGCTGTATACTGTAGCTCCTGCTGAGATGAAAATCCTAATCACATCAACCTTCTTTCTATCTTCCTTCCTTCTGACAGCAATTTACTCCTACCTTTAACTCAGACTGGATAAAATGATCTCATCTTCCAGAGCACCTTCTTCACCTTCCTGTTTACTCTTTACCTCTACAAGACTCTCAACTTAATCCACTCTCTGTTAAGCCAGTCCAATCATTCCCTGGCAAATGACTGTTGGCTTTGTATCTATCAACTCTGCTTATGTTGCCACTCTCATTACCACAAAAAACTGGGTCTTTACCAACTTAACCTACCACCCTCATTATGAAGGAAAAGACCTTTTCCAACTTCTAAATATGCAATTATTAGCCAACTACCCCATCTCTAATAGGACCAAGAATACCGTAACAGGACATGCAATCCAACTTTTACATTCTTACATTTCCAACCTCACCTATTACACAAGCAATGAAAAGCCCATACATGGCCCTGTAACTATGAATACTATCTTAACTTTCCAAGCCCCTTTATGCATCCAACGCAAACTGTTATCAGGCCTGCCCCTGGGGCACCTGCTACCCCATCAGTGTAATTACACCCTACAACTTCAAGCCCCAACTGATCATAGTAACTTCCAAGTCACCCAAACAGCTCCATTCAGACTGCTTGTCTGCTTCTCAAGGCCCCGCAAAATCATTACCTCCTTCCTACTTAACAAACAGTCCAGGTTTTGTAAGGGCAAACATACTCCCTGCATGACCATTCACCCCTGGACTCCCTGCAGCAGCGACCCCATCACTGATGAATGCCTTCTCATCCCCTCTTTCAATCACTCTCTCGAATGGTTCCTAGTAGATACAAAACGGTTTTTTCTCCAATGGGAAAATAGAACACAGGGAGCCACTCTGTTTGCTCCCAACACCCCTTTCCAGCCACTCTCCAGAGCCAACAGACACATGAAAAAATGCTCATCATCACTGGCCATCAGAGAAATGCAAATCAAAACCACAATGAGATACCAACTCACACCAGTTAGAATGGCGATTATTAAAAGGTCAGGAAACAACAGGTGCTGGAGAGGATGTGGAGAAATAGGAACACTTTTACATTGTTGGTGGGAATATAAACTAGTTCAACCATTGTGGAAGTCAGTGTGGCGATTCCTCAGGGATCTAGAACTAGAAACCCAGCAATCCCATTAGTGGGTATATACCCAAAGGATTATAAATCATGCTGCTATAAAGACACATGCACACGTATGTTTATTGCAGCACTATTCACAATAGCAAAGACTTGGAACCAAGCCAAATGTCCAACAATGATAGACTGGATTAAGAAAATGTGGCACATATACACCATGGTATACTATACAGCCATAAAAAATGATGAGTTCATGTCCTTTGTAGGGACATGGATGAAGCTGGAAACCATCATTCTCAGCAAACTATCACAAGGACAAAAAAACCAAACACTGCATGTTCTCACTCATAGGTGGGAACTGAACAATGAGAACACATGGACACAGGAAGGGGAACATCACACACCGGGGCCTATTGTGGGGTGGGGGGGAGGGGGGAAGGATAGCATTAGGAGATATACCTAATGTTAAATGACAAGTTAATGGGTGCAGCACACCAGCATGGCACATGTATACATATGTAACTAACCTGCACGTTGTGCACACATACCCTAAAACTTAAAGTATAATAAAAAAAAAAAGAAGTTATTCATTCCGGCAATCTGTTGCACAGCATGGTGAACTCTGCTCTTAGCTATTTTATAAATTGGTGTTCTGCAAAATCTTTTATTTGAAAACAGGATTTGACTGCTAAAAAAGGAGCAATTGGATATCATTGCCCATAAAAATTTAGTTTGCAAGCTGCTCTACCAAAGAATTTTAAAATTCCTTTCATCTTTGATTTCTATGTGACTATTGTGACTTTTAATTCTGGAGCTTCTGTTAT
Source organism: Gorilla gorilla gorilla (assembly GCF_029281585.2). Classification (NCBI taxonomy): domain Eukaryota; kingdom Metazoa; phylum Chordata; class Mammalia; order Primates; family Hominidae; genus Gorilla; species Gorilla gorilla. The sequence goes on from NC_073247.2 coordinate 139,088,826, forward strand.
CAAGATAATCCTGCCCAAAAGTATAATTACAAGCCTTGCAAAAATTTTCATTCAACAATTCATTATAGTTTATACTATTGAGAAAATGGTGCTTTAAGAGATTTGCAATAAGTATTAACTCTAATCTTCATAGTAACACTGTGAAACAGCCACTGTTTTCATGTCAATTTTACAGAAGAGAAAAAGTGAATAAAGAGAGGTTAAAAAATTTCCCAAAGCAGCAGTAAACAGAGCTGGGATTTGAACTCTAAGGTTGCTTCACAGCTTTGCTATGCCATCTTTTCATATTAATAAAGTTACCTTTCCCTATTAATGAAACTCTGTTAGTGCTGTTCATTTTTTAGGTTTTGAACCACTAGATAAGGGAATTATCTGTGCTCTCTTATAGACCGTTTTTTTGACATCAGGGAGGCATTTTGAGATGGCTGGCTAATCTCTGGGGAACACATCTTGAACAGGACTTACTGTGATTTTGTCTTTTATTTATTCTAATAAAGGCAACCATTACTACATGCAAGCCAGCGAATACTGCTTATATAACCAATTAGCTGACTAGGAGATGGACCCAGAACTGTGATGCTGCCAACTCTATGACCTAATAAAACTTGACAGCTAACCCTAGAGACCCATAATGGCAGCATTTCCAGGACTAAGACAATGACTTTGTTGATTAATACATCTTGTTGAAATTTTTTTTTCTGGGATATAATTAACCAATGTGTGTTTAAGCAACTCTTTTGGTAATATGTGAATCCCATCTCTCAAATACCTGCAAATAAGTATGTTTATTTATAAAACTCATGATCATGCATTTATGTTCATAATAAAAATATTTTACTAGTCCACCACTGATCCAGGGTATGATGGTGCTGCATGTCCTCCAGTAACCTCTTTAATGATGACAAGCTAGATAAAATGTAGAATGCATGTGAGGCAAGTTCAAATTTCTTAAGATTTGCAAATAAAGCATAGAGTCCAGTAGATGTCTATTGATATCATTGGGGCTGCTTAAATAATTTCTAGAATAGATAACTGGCATAATAAAGTTTAATTAAAAATATGGAATGGACAATGAAAAACTCCTTTTTCAATGATTGAATATATTTCCATCATTAAATAACTATAGATTTGTATCCATTTAGTAAGATCAGTAGTTATACTGCTAAAAATATTTCATAATAAAAACAGTTTATATTCTTTCAACATTTTTTAAAGGATGTTATAGGTTTAGATAACCTGAAGATATTATGAAATTGATTCTGAAAATATTTCCAATTTTGGAAAATAAGACTCAGGAGAACAGAGAGGAAAACTAAGCTTATTTTTTTCTGAAATAGAGAAGACTAAAGAAAAACATGATAATGGATTTCAAGTGCATGAAGTCTGAACATTTAGAAAAAAGAAAAGGGCTAAAAGTATAAAATTATGAATTTCCTAAAATAATCAATCTTTGAGACACTGGAAGTGTTAGTGATGTGAAGTCAATTGTTTTAAAGGAGGCATGAAGCACTGTGAAAAATAAAGTAAAAAATTAAATATTTAAAAATACAATATGATAACTGTCACAGATAGAAGGACTTTACTAAAGTATAAAGCCATTTAAGAATACAAGTGTCTCTTCCGGTGATAAGTTGACATTTGAAATCCATGGTATTCAGACATGTAGAGAAATTTACCTTGAAGATTTAAGGAATTTTAATACTGAGATTTCTGAGAACAAGGGAGTATGAACTATTATCCAGAGCTGCTATGTAAAATGAAAATACATAGAGAAAACACAATTGTGATTTATTCCACTTTGAAGGTACTCACATAAGCAGACAATTATCTCATTGATACAGGAGAATTTACCACCATTTGTCATTTTATAAACCTATGCAATAAGATGGTAGGATTGACTATGATGATAGTGTTTTCACCTTTAATATTTTTCTCACAATTTATAATACATCCTGACATTCTAAAACTCAAAGGAGTCATTAATTTAATGATTTAATTCCTAAATCAATTCCTAAGAAGAAAATGCTAGTAGGGCATTTTAATTTTAAAAATATACCAGATATTTCACACATGTTGTGCATGTGTGGCCTGTGTGAATGCTTGTCTGTGCTCATAGAAGATTGCTAGGTTTTGAAAACAAATACAATTTCTTTCTCAATAAAGAAATTATGTATCTATTAGATTTATTATAGTTGTAAAAAGTTAAACCCAAGAGAACAGAACTTATAGTGGTTCATAAGTGCTACTTCCTACTGTTAAGTTAATGTTTTATGACATAATTATGCAACTTTTTCACTCCCATTGGAGAATTGTCCTCTATTCTCTTCTTGAAAAATAGCCTGAAACAATATACTCTGATAACCGTTCTAGCTGAAAATCATATTTGCACCCTGTGGAGAAATATAGTCCAATTTAAATTAGTATTTCTAGTAAATATACAAAAACAATTTCCAAAACATCTTTCAGGAAAGCTGCATCACCAAATGATGTATTCTCTAAGTAATGCAGAACAATTTGTATTCAAGTCATTTTGCCATTTCATTAAACTTTACAGCATATGGCATTTTCTTCAAAAGTAATGGGACAAAAGAAAAGAGACACGTTAGGAAAAGAATAGTAACCACTTTCCTTTCTATTATAGATTTTTGCTTTGGATTTTTTTTGATAATAAAACAGTTTTGTTTTGTTCTTTACTCCATAAAGAAAAATATATGGATGTACATTTTAGATAATATTGTGAATCTGCAGGCAATGTCTATTTGTTTCCTTTTCAGTGTAGAACAAATGTTGAAACAGAAAATATTTTGTAAGTTTATTACTGAAAATGAAAAGTCAGTGAGAATTTAAAAAAAAAACTATCGATCTCCTATTGTGTGCAAACCTCTTCCACTTCACCATTAGTTAACAGGGCCCCTGGTCTCATATAGCTTACATTCCATGGAAACACGAAACAAAGCAGGTAGAGGAGGATACAAAAACCTGAATAAGTTAATAATATTTTTATTTTACATATTTAAATTGTAAAACATGTTGTTTTCTTATACATAGTGAAACAGTTACTATCATCCAGCAAATTAACATTATCTCACATAGTTACCCATTAAACAATACATTTTATTGTGTATATTTAAGGTTCACAAGGATGTTCTGGGATACATAATGATACATAGATACATATAGATAGTACAATGGTGACTATAGTGAATCAGATGAACATATCTATTATCTCACATAGTAATTTTTTGTGACAAGAACAGATAATATCTACTTGTTTAACAAAAATCTCTAATACAATGGTATTAACTTTAGTCCTTATGTTGCACATTAAATTTCTAGACTTGTTCATTATACATATCTACCACTTTGAATTATTTGACCTACATCTTTCCTTTTCCTCTCCCCTAGAGTCCATCGTAACCACTGTTTCATTCTCTATTTTTGTGTATTTTAGCTTTTAAAAAATATTTCACATACTGTATAAATGAGATTATGTAATATTTTTCTTCCTGCATCTGGATTATTTTACCTAGAACAATGTACTATAGGTCCATCCATGTTGTGGCAAATGGAAGGATTTCCCTTATTACATCTGAATATACGCATATGTGTGTGTGTGTGTGTATGTATGTGTGTGTGTGTGTGTGTGTAGATAGATGGATAAATCAGTCTCAAAGTTTATTTATTTGTTCATGCATTCATGACCACCTAGGTTGTTTCAATATCTCAGTTATTGTTAATAATGCACCAATTACTATGGGGATGCAAGTTTGTTTACAAGATGGTGATATTTTTTCAATTGGGTATATACCGAGAAGAGGAATTTCTGGGTCAGATGGTAGATGACATCATCTTAATTGTAGAAACCCCAAAGATTAAACAAAAAAAGCTATTAGAAATAACAAATACATTTAGTAAAGTTGTAGGCCTAAAAACAATATATGAAAATTAGTAGCATTTGTATATACAGATAATCATTTATCAAAAAAAATTAAAAAATTCCCTTTATGGTAAGATAAAAAAATCTAGTAATAAATTTCACTGAAGAGTTGACAGACTTGTACACTGAAAATGATAAAACATTAATGAAAGAAATTGAACAAAATACAAATGAAAGGAAAGATATCCTGTGTTCATAGGTGGGAAAAATAATATTGTTAAAATATCCCTACCACCCAGAACAATATAGACTGAACACAATCTCTGTGAAAATTCCAATGGCATTCATCATAAAAATAGAAAAAAAATCCTAAAATTTGCATAGAACCACCAAAAAACCCTGAAGAGCCATACTTACATACATTTTGGTATGTTGTCTTTCTATTATCATTTGTTTCAAGAAATTTTTCAATTTATTTCTGAATTTTTTCATTGACCAACTAACTGGTCAATTAGCAATATATTGTCTATATTTGTGTGTTTGTATAGTTTCCAAAAATCCTCTTATTATTGATTTTTTGTTTTATTTCATGGTAGTCAGAGAATATACTTGACATCATTTCATTGTTTAAAAATTTTTTCCAAGACTGCTTTTGTAGTCTAACATATGGTTTATCCTTGAGAATAATCCACATGCTGAGGAGAATAATACATTCTGTCTCTGTTGATTGAAATGTTCTGTAAACATACGTTAGGTCCATTTGCATTATAGTGCAGATTCTGTCTCATGCTTTCTTGTTAATTTTTGTATTAATGTTCTCTCTAATGCTAAGAGTGAGAACTTGAAGTCTCCAGATATTGTTGTCTTGGAGTCTATCTCTCTCTTTAGTTGTAGAAATCTTTGCTTTATATATCTGAGTGCTCCACTGTTGGGTGTATACATATTAAAATTGCTATAGTCTCTTGCTGAGTTGACCAATTTATCACTATATAATGACCTTATTTTTGTGGTTTTCTCTTGAAATCTGTTTTGTCTAATGTAAGAATAACTACTCCTGCTCTTTTCTGGTTTTCATTTTCATGGAATATCATTTTCCATCCCTTCATTTTCAGTCTGTGTGTCTTTGGAGGTTAAATATGTTTCTTTTAGGAAACAGATCATTGGGTCTTCTTTTTTGATTGAGTAATTTAGTCCATTTACATTGAATGTTATTATTGATCAATAATGATTTACTTCAGTTATTTGGTTATTTGTTTTCTGGTTGTTTTGTGGTCTTATCTTTCTTCTTTCCTTTCTGCATGTCTTCTCTTTGATGAAGGTAATTTTCTCTGGTGGTATGTTTTAATTTCTTGCTTTTTACTTTTTGTGTATCTGTTGCATGTTTTTTGATTTGAAAAACCACTAATACAGTGTTATAATATTATGTGTTTTTCTTTGTGCTTACTATTACCAGTGAGCTTTGCACTTTAAGATGATTTCTTCTTGCACATTAACGTTCTTTTCTTTCTGATTGAAATAGTAACTTTAGCATGTCTTTTAGGACAGGTCAGGTGTTGATAAAACCACTCCGTTTTTGTTTGTCTAGGAAGGTCTTTATTTCTCCTTCATGTTTGAAGAATAATTTTGCCAGATATAATAATCTATGGTAAAAGGTTTTTTTCTTCAACACTTCAAATATGTGATGCCACTCTCTCCTGGCCTGTAAGATTTACACTGAAAATTCTGCTGATGGAAGTATTGGAGCTCCATTGTATGATATTTGTTTCTTTTATCTTGCTGCTTTTATGATCCTTTATCTTTGGGAGTGTGATTATAAATGTCTAGAGGTAATCATCTTTGAGTTAAATCTCCTTGGTGTCCTATAATCTTTTTGTACTTGAACATTGATATCTTTCTCTAAGTTTGGGAAATTCTCTAGAATTAACTCTTTCAACAAATTTTCTGCTCCATCTCTAACTCTACATCCTGTTTAAGGCCAGTAACTCTTAGATTTTTCCTTTTGAGATTATTTTCCAGATCTTGTATTCATGCATTATTCTTTTTATTATTTTTTTCTTTTGTCTCCACTTGTTGTGTATTTCCAAGTAGCCTGCCTCAAGCTCACTAATTCTTCTGCTTGATCAATTGTGCTGTTCTGTGACTCTGATGCATTCATCAATATGTCAGTTGCATTTTTCAGCTCCAGTGTTCTGCATGATTCTTTTTTATTAATTCAATCGCTTTGTTAATTCTCTCTGATAAGATTCTGAATTACTTCTCTTTGTTATATCTAATTTCACTAAGTTTCCTCAAGACAACTATTTTGAATTTTCTGTTTGAAAGGGCACATATCTCTGTCTCTCCAGACATTGGTCCTTGGTGCCACATTTAGTTCATTTGGTGAAGTTATGTTTTCCTGATGGTCTTGACACTTTTGGATGTTAATAAGTGCGTCTGAGATTTAAAGTGTCTGAGATTTAAAGTGTTAGGTACTTATTGTACCATCTGGGTTTGTTTCTATCCATCCTTCTTGGAAACGTTTTCCATGTAATCAGTTACTGTGTGTTGTAATTTAAATTTAAGATTTTCTTTACTGCATCCATAAAGTACATTAGGAGGTACTGCAAATCCAGTAATGCTGTGGCTTTCAGTCTCATTGAGAAACCTTCTTTGTGGTCTTTAATAAGATCCTAAAGCATTTTCTGGATTACCAGGCTGAGACTCTTGTTCTCTTCCCTTACTTTCTCTCAAATAGTCTCTTTCTCTCTGTACTGAGCTGCCTGGAGCTGGGGGAGTGATCAAACAAACACCCCTGTAGCCACCAACAATGGGACTGTGCTGGATCAAACTTGAAGCCAGCACAGGACTGGGTCTTACCCAAGGCCTGTGATAACCACTGCCTGGCTATTGCCTATGATAGCTCAAGGCTCTGTGGCTCTACAATCAGCAGATGGAAAAGGCAGCCAGGCTTTTGTCATTTTCTTCAAGTCAGCAGGTTCCCTCTGGCCACAGATATGTTCAGAAATGCCATCCAGGATCCATGACCTGGAAATGGAAGCCTTCAGAATCCACTTGGTGCTCTATTCTACTGTGGCTGAGGTGGAACCCAAAAAACAAGACAAAATTCTTCTCACTATTCCCACCCATTTTTATAAACACATGAGTCTCTCTCCATGACCACCACTGGCCCAGGCCCACAGTGAGTACTGACTGGCTATGCCCAATGTTCACTCAAAACCCAAGGGGCTTTACTCAGCTTGTGGTGAATGCTGCTAGGCCTGGGACTCTTCATTCAGGGCGGTGGGCTCAACTCTGGCCAAGGGCAGACCCAGAAATTCTGTCTAGATTGCATGCCCCCCACCAGGACTCAGCCAGGAATTGCAGGTTTTGTGGGGCTAGACTGCCTTTCAAGTTTATTTAGAATCCCAGAGCACTTTAGCCCATGGGGGCAAAGCTTGCAGGACCTAAGGTTTGGACCTCTGGGATGGGCGGATTCCCTCTGGCTAGGGCTGGTCTAAATGCTCCCTCCAAGGGCACCAGGTGAGTTCTGTCCAATGTTGCTTTTTTTCTGTGACAGGGCAGCATTGAATTCTAATGCAAAGTCCCACAATCACTGTGCTGTCTCTCCCACAAGCAAACAGAATGCCCTCACGTTACATGACCCTTGTGTGGAGTCATGGTGTCAGCCGTTTAAGACTGTCTTTCCTACCCTCTTCAGTGTCTTGTTTAGTAATATAAATTTGTAACCAGGTACTGTGATAGCTCACCTGATTTATGGTTCTTATGATGTTGCTTTTTTGTGTGTATAGTTTGTCAATTTAGTGTTCTTACAGGGAGGACACCAGGTGGAGGCTTCTATTTGGCCATCTTGCTCCTTCTTCTCATTTTACTAGTTAGACATATGGTCATGTTGCATATGTAACTTAATATTATTTTCTGCTTAAAATTACCTAATTACTAATAATGGGTTATAAGACAGTATTCACAAGCCTCATAATGACCTCAACTGAAAAACCATACAATGGACACACAGAAAATAAAAAGCAAGAAATTAAACTTTATCATCAGAAAAAATTACCTTCAACACAGAAAGACAGAAAAAAAACAAGATGAAAGAGAAGATCACAAAACAACCAGAAAACAACAAAATGGCAGGAGTAAGTCCTTGCTTATCAATAATAACATTGAATGTAAATGGACTAAACTCTCCAAGCAAAAGACATAGACAGACTGAATTAATAAAAACACAAGGCCTATTGATCTGTTGCATACAAGAAACACATTTTACCTATAAAAATACACATAGACTGAAAAGAAAGGTATGGAAAAAGAATTCCATGCCAATGCAAACCAAAAACAAGTGGGGGTTTCTATATATATATAAGACAAAGTATATTTCAGACAAAAAAATATAAGAAGAGACAAAGAAGATTATAATATAATGATAAAGGGGTCAAGCAAGAGGAAATAACAATTTTAAATATATATATATATATGTCTCCAACTCCAGGGAACCCAGATCGATAAAGGAAATGTTATTAGAGATAAAGAGAAATACAGCCCTCAATATAATAATAGCTGGAGACTCAACATCCTACTTTCAGCATTGGACAGACCTTTCAGACAGAAAATCAACAAAGAAACATTAGACTTAATCTGCACCATAAACCAAATGAACCCAGTATATGTTTAGAGAACATTTCATTTAATAGCTACAGAATACACATTCTTTTTCTCAGCACATATATTATTCTCAAAGATAGCTCATATGTTAGGTCACAAAAGAAGTCTGAAAACATTTTAAAAACTAAAATAATATAAAACATCTTTTCTGACCATAAGGAAATCAAAAATAACAAGAGAGATTTTGAAAACTATACAAATATATGGAAATTAAACAATATGCTTCAGAATGACTAGTGGGTGGATGAAGAAATTAAGAAGATAGAAAAAATTCTTGAAACAAATGATAATTGAAATACAACATACCAAACCCTATGGGATACAGGAAGAGCAGCATTAAGAGGGAAGTTTGTAGGTATAAGTGCCTACATCAAAACAGAGGAAAAACTTCAAATTAACAACCTGATGATTCATCTTACAGAACTAGAAAATCAAGAGCAAACCAAAACCAAAATTAGTAGGAGAAAGGGAATAATAAATATCAGAGTAGGAACAAATGAAATTGAAATATAAAAATACCAAAAATCAGTGAAACAAAGTTATCTTTTTGAAAATTTATACAAAATTGACATACCTTTAGCCAGAGTAAAATATGAAGAGAGAAGATCCAAATAAACAATATCTGAAATGACATAGGAAACATTACAACTGATACTGCAGAAATTCAAAGGATTATTAGTAGCTACTATGAACAACTATATGCCAATACACTAGAAAATCTAGAAGAAATGGACAAATTTCTAGACACCTAAAGTTAAATCAGGAAGGAATTCAAAACTTGATCAGACCAACATCAAGTAATGAGATCAAAGTCATAATAAAAGTCTCCCAGCAAAGAAAAGTCAGGGACCTGATGGCTTCACTGCTGAATTTTACCAAAAATGTAAAGAAGAAATAGTACCAGTCTTACTCAAACTATCCTGAAAAATAAAGGGGAAAGGAATATATCCAATCTTATTTTGTGATGCCAGTATTACTCTGATACCAAAACCACACAAAGACACATCAGAAAAAGAAAACTACAGGCCAATACATCCGATGAATATTAATACAAAACCCCCCAACAAAACACTAGCAAACCAAATTCAAAAATACATTAGAAAGATCATTCATCATGATCAAGTGGGATTTATCCTGGGGATGCAAGAATGGTACAATATACACAATTCAGTCAATGAGCTACATCATATCAAGAGAATGAAGGATAAAAACCATATAATCATTTCAATTGATGTTGAAAAAGCATCTGATAAAATTCAACATACTTTTATGATAAAAACTTAAAAAATCTAGGGATAGAAGGAACATACCTCAACATAACAAAGACATATAGGACAGACCCACAGCTATTATCATACTGAATAGGTAAAATTTAAAAGCCTTTTATCTAAGATCTGGAAAATGACAAGGATACCCATTGTCAACACTATTATAAAACATAGTACCTGCAGTTCTTACTAGAGCAATGACACAAGTGAAAGATAAAAAGGGTATTTAAATTGGAAAGGAATATTTCAAATTATGCTTGTTTGCAGATAATATAATCTTATATTCGGAAAAACCTAAAGACTTTAAAGAGAAATGTTATAGCTGATAAACGAAATCAGTAAAGCAATGGGATACAAAATAAACATACTGAAATCAATAGCATTTCTATAGGCCAACAGTGAACAATGTGAAAAATATATAAAAATAGTAATCTCTTTTATGGTAGTCAAACATAAAATTAGATACCTAGGAATTAACCAAAGAATTGAAAGATCTCTATAATAAAAACTCTAAAACACTGATGAAAGTAATTAAATAGGACAGAAAAAATAAAAAAAATTCCATGTTTATTAATTGGAAAAATAAATATTGTTAAAATAGCCTTATGCCAAATTTGTGTAAACATATTCAAGTTTGTTTTTGAAAGATGTGAAGTGTAAACGACTATATAACTAAAAAAGGATATACATAAATTTAAATACTATACAACATACCATTCAGTGAATGCAATGAAATTGACTCAGTCCCTTATAAATAATTGACAAATTAAATATCTTACATAATTTCTGTAATATTATTTCAAAGAACATTTTCTCCAAATCTTGTCAATATTTTAGACTATCTTTTTAAATTAGGTTTATAATATTAGGATTTCTGAAAGGAAGGATAGAGAATAGTACTCACTGGAATTGAGTCTGGTTTTGCTAAATAATATACATATGTGGGCTAGAGTTATTTTATGGAGAAATGTGAATGGAAAAGCTGAAATAATGTGGTGGTATTTTAATAACAGCAGCTTACCACCTTCAAAGCCAGATGAGAACTTCTGTATACATTATACATGTGTCTAATGTAAATGTTACTAGACTTCTATCTGAATACCTGTATGTATATTCAGTGAGGTCTGGTGCTGTGAGCTATGTCTACTATGAATTCACTCTTTATAGTGGAGCCTCATGGCAGAACATCTGAAGTCATGATAGAGTAGAAAATCTACCAAATAACTCAGTAGTCCAAGTACCCCAGACACAGTCGGTATCATATGCCATAATGAATTAAGACAAACTGATACAATGATTCATTTCAAACTGAGTTTAGTGAAGCATAGAAAAAACTGTTAATTCACAGCAAAACTGGTCATCATTCCATACTATATCTAAATAAATTTAAATTGTACTAAAGTTACTTATCTAACCCTTCTGTAATTCATATTCATTTTAATTGGTAATAAACTTTTCTTCAAACACTAAACTGTTTTTTCCTTTTAACTTTCCAGATAAAATTGACCTTATGCAAAAATATTCAGCATGTTAGATGGAAATTGAACTTAGAAACCATTTGGTAAATTTCCCCACATTTTATAGAGGATGAAATTAGATCCACTATCTCTTATCTAAGACAGTCAAAATCAGGTAGCTGGTAGGTGATAGAGAAGAGGCAGGAAACTGGGTCTCCCACTTTCCAGTTAAAGGGCTTTCCATTATCCTATCACTTCCACCCCTCCATCTATCACAAATTTGCTAGTGGTGCACTTTCATTTTCTGGCCACTTTCTAACCTCTGAGAATGAGTAGTGGTAGATTAATTAAACTAATTTCTAGTGATGGATATCTAACTCATTCATCAATATACCGCATTAGTTAGTAGACTCTAGAGACACGAACTAAAATAGTGCCTCAGACCTGCCTTTCCTAGACATACTAAAAATCTCGGTATTCCTTTCTGACTTATCCCCGGCTAGTTGGTTAATAGGTAGTGTATACCGAGGTTTGATTTTCGGCACTCTTCTCTCTCACACTTCATTATCTTCCAAAATAATCTAATTTATGCTTGAAGGCTTTTGTAATTACAAGCAAATTATCTCAATTTCAGGCCTCATCTTTAACAAATATTCAATTGACTAGTTAGTACCTCCTCTTGTAATTCCAAACTCACGATGTAGAAAGTAAAACCCAAGATTCATGGTGCCCAACATTGGAAGATTTCCAGTTCCTTTCTCATTATTCCTTTTCTGTTGAATGGCATGTCCATCCATTCGGTAATGCCAATCCAGAGCTTTGACAGTTTTTCTTGACACTTCCCTCTCTTTAAGTCCTAGTAATCTCATAAGTTGTCAAGTTTTGGGAATTTCCACTCTTCTACATCTCTAGAATAAGGACATTAAGATTTGGAAATTTAACTTCTCCTAAGCCTTTTAAATCTGTCATCTTCCTCCTCCAAGCTACCATTCTCAGAGTCCTAGTTTATGTAGCATCCTAACTAAACCACTTGCTTATACTTTGTCTTTATTCTTAAAATGTTATGAAGTTAGAACCAGTGTGATTCAGCAATTGAATGTAGAGATAGGAAAAAGAGGAATCAAAGATGGTATCCAAGTTTTTATTTAGATGACTGGGTGGATAATGTTTTAAGTCATTGAGACAGAGAACACAGAAGGAGTATAAGTCTTTGTGATCTCAAAAGTAGCCTGTGTGTAGGTTGTGATGTAAAGACATAGGAGTGGATGAGATCTTCTAGAGAGTTTAATAAAAGAAGTTGAAGAAGAACGAAACTTGAAACGTAGAATTATCATTTTTAGTAACATAGTACTCTAAATTTAAAAAAAAACTTGAGCAAAAACAGTATTAGAAATATTAAGTGCTAGGTATTCTAGTGAGACAGATTCTTCAGGTGATGAATCTTTTGGTTAGATGACATACATAACTGCTTGTTTAATGTCTGCCTTTTCTACTAAGGTGGACACCGTAGAGAATGGTGACATAAGGAAAAAAATTAAACAATGTGACTGCTTTTACTTAAACATCATAACTATTCATATCAAATGGACCTGACAATCCTACTGCATTTACCTAATCAATTTTTTCTCACTTTCCTGGATGACATATCTCACCTGAAATATCTGTTACTTCCTCCCACTTTCCTCATTTTCAGCTGATGACATTAATTCTTATTTAACAAGAAAATTGAAGCAATCTGAAGAGAGTCACACAATAATCCTATCCTTTAGTCTATGAAATTACCTTTTTCCTGTCCCTATTACAATTTTATCTTATTATTTTTGTATAAACTATTATTTTATTATGCACTGGATTCCGCCCCTCTCACTCACTTATCCAAAGACTTTCTCTAAGTTTTTATTCCCTCTATCATCAATTGCTCGCACTATACTGCATCATTGCCAGCTGTACAAACATGTCATAATCCTTCCTATCTTAGTAAATTCTCTGGATTCTGTACTCTACTCCAGCTGCTACCACCACTTTTCTCTCCTCCCCTTTAAGGATAACATCCTTGAACAGATTATCTACACATGTACCCTTACTTCCTCGCTTCTCATTCTGTCCTATAAATATGTGGGAGATAATAAACACAGCATACAGAATATACAGAGATTATGCATATGTGAATTATGATATATATAAAAAGTGAATAAAATATAGAGAAATAATTTAACAAATATTTATAAAGCAAAACTGTTACTACCATCCAGTTAAAAAATTAGAACGTTACCAGTACCCCAGAACCACTCCTTTGTCTCCCAATATCTGGTTATTCCCACTCAAGACATCACATTCCTAGAGGTAACTTGTTACCATGAGCTTCATAACAATAATTTATTTGCTGTATTTTATAGTTTTACCTCAAATCTCTACATCCCTAAATAAAATGGTTTGCCTTTGCTTGTTTATAAAACATGTATAAATGAAAATTTACTGTATTCTTTTTTCTTCTTTAACATTGTTGTTGTATTTAAAACTCATCTGTGACAAAGTTCATGTTCATTGATGAATAGTATGTAATTGTATAAATACACAGAAATTAATTTATCCTTTTTTATTGGTGGACATAAAGATGTTTATATATTTTGGGTTACCTATGTAACAAACCTGCACATTCTGCACATGTATCCCAGAACTTAAAGTAAAAATTTTTAAAAAAAGAAGAGAAAAAGAAAAAAAATTATACATATATGTATATATCTCACATTTTCTTTATCCACTTGATTGACGGGCATTTGGGATGGTTCAACATCTTTGCAATTGCAAATTGTACTGTTATAAACATGTGTGTGCAAGTATCTTTTATGTATAATGACTTATTTTCCTCTGGGTAGATACCTAGTAGTAGGATTGCTGGATCAAACAGTAGACCTACTTTTAGTTCTTTCAGGAATCTCCACACTGTTTTCCATAATAGTTGTAGTCATTTACATTCCCACCAACAGTGTAAAAGTGTTCCACTTTCACCGCATCTATACCAACATCTATTATTTTTTTATTTTGTTTTCATTATGGCCATTCTTGAAAGAGTGAGATGGTATCTCATTGTGATTTTGATTTGCATTTTCCTGATAATTAGGGATGTTCAGCACTTTTTCATATACTTGTTGGCCATTTGTATATCCCGTTTTGAGAATTGTCTATTCATGTCCTTAGCCCACTTTTTGATGGGATTGTTTTTTTTTTCTTTTGTTGCATTTGCTTTTGGATTCTTGGTCATGAAATCTTTGTCTAAGCCAACGTCTAAAAGAGTTTTTTGATGTTATCTTCTAGAGTCTTTATGGTTTCAAGTCTTAGATTTAAGTCTTTGATCCATCTTGAGTTCATTTTTGTATAGGGTGAGAGATGAGGATCCAGCTTTACTCTTCTACATGTAGCTTGGCAGTTATAACAGCACCATTTGTTGAATAGAGTGTCCTTTTTCCACTTAATGTTTTTGTTTGCTTTGTTGAAAATCAGTTGGCTGTAAGTACTTGGCTTTATTTCTGGGTTATCTATTCTATTCCATTGGTCTATGTGCCTATTTTGATACCAATACCATGCTGTTTTTGTGACTATGGCCATATAGTATAGTTTGAAGATGGGTAATGTGATGCCTCCAGATTTGTTCCTTTTCCTTATTAGCCTTGCTTTGGCCATGTGGGCTCTTTTTTTATTCCATGTGAATTTTAGGACTGATTTTTCTAGTTCTGTGATAAGTGATGGTGGTAGTTTGATGAGGTTTGCATTGAATTTGTAGATTGCTTTTGGCAGCATGGTCATTTTCACAATATTGATTCTATCCATCCATGAGCATGGGAGGTGTTTCCATTTGTTAGTGTCATCTATGATTTCTTTCCGCAGGGTTCTGTAGTTTCCCTTGTAGAGGTCTTTCACACCCTTTGCCAGGTATATTTTAAAATATTTTATTATTCTTTTGCAGCTATTGTGAAAGGGGTTGAGTTTTTTATTTGAGTCTCGGCTTGGTAGCTGTTAGTGTATAGCAGAGCTACTGATTTGTGTACATTAATTTTGTATCTGAAAACTTTACTGAACTCATTTGCCAGTTCTAGGAGTGTTCTGGATGAATCTTTAGAGCTTTCTTGATATATGATCATATCATCAGCAAACAGCGACAGTTTGACTTGCTCATTACCGATTTGGATGCCCTTTATTTCTTTCTCTTGTCTGATTGCTCTGGCTAGGACTTCCAGCACTATGTTGAATAGAAGTGGTGAAAGTGGGCATAGTTGTCTTGTTTCCGTTCTCAGGGGGAATTATTTCAGCTATTCCCCATTCAGTATAATGTTGGCTATGGGTTTGTCGCAGATGGCTTTTATTGCCTTAACATATGTCCCTTCTATGCCTATTTTGCTGAGGGTTTTGATCATAAAGTGTTGCTGAGTTTTGTCAAATTCTTTTTCTCTGTCTACTAAGATGATCATGTGATTTTTGTTTTTAATTCTGTTTATGTGGCATATTACATTTATTGGCTTACATATGTTAAACCATCCCCGCATCCCTGGTATGAAACTCACTTGATCATGGTGGATTATCTTTTTGATGTTGGATTTGGTTCACTAATATTTTATTGAGGATTTTTGCATCTATGTTCATCAGGCATATTGGTCTGCAGTTTACTTGTTATGGGCCTTCCCGGTTTTAGTATTAGGGTGATACTAACTTCATAGAATAATTTGGGGAAGATTCCCTCTTTCTCTATCTTTTGGAGTAGTGTTAATAGGATTGGTACCAATTCTTTGAACGTATGATAGAATTCAGCTGTGAATCCAACTGGTCTTTAATTTTCTTTGTTGGCATGTTTTTTAATTATCATTTCAATCTCACTACTTGTTATTTGTGTGTTCAGAGATTCTGTATCTTCCTGGTTTAATCCAGGAGGGTTGTATATTTTCAGGAATTTATTCATCTCCTTTAGGTTTTCTAGTTTATGTGCATAAAGGTGTTCATACTAGCCTCGAACCATCCTTTGTATTTCTGTGGTATCGGTTGTGATATCTCCCGTTTCGTTTCTATTTGAGCTTATTTGGATCTTCTCTCTTCTCTTGATTAATCTTGCTAATGGTCTATTAATTTTATTTATCTTTTCAAAGAACCAGTTTTTTGTTTCAGTTATCTTTTGCACTATTTTTGTTGCTGTCGTTTCAATTTCATGTAGTTCCACTCTAATCTTCATTATTTTTTTACTTCTGCTGTGTTTGGGTTTGGAATGTTCTTGTTTCTCCAGTTCTGTGAGGTGTGACCATAGATTGTCTATTTGTGGTCTTTCAGACTTTTTGATGTAGGACATTTAATGCTATGAGCTTTCCTCTTAGCACCACTTTTTCTGTACCCCAGAGGTTTTGATAGGTTTTGTCACTATTATCATTCAGTTCAAATAATTTTTTTTAATTTCCATCTTGATTTTATTCTTGACCTAATGATCGTTCGGGAGCAGGTTATTTAATTTCCATGTATTTGCATGGTTTTGAGGGTTCCTTTTGAAGTTGATTTCCAATTTTATTCCACTGTAGTCTGAGGGAGTACTTCAAATAGTTTTGCTTTTCTTAAATTTACTGAGATTTCTTTTGTGGCCCATCTATAGTCTATCTTAGAGAATGTTCCATGTGCTGATGAACAGAATGTATATTCTGCAGTTGTTCATAGAACAGTCTGTAAATATCTGTTAAGTCCATTTGTTTTAGGGTATAATTTAAGTGTTTCTTTGTTGACTGTCTGTTTTGATGTCTTGTCTAGTTTTAGGGTATGGTTTAAATGTTTATTTGCTGACTTTCTGTTTTAATGACCTGTCAGTGGAGTGTCAAAGTCCCTCACTACTCTTCTGTTTCGTCTATCTCCTTTTTTAGGTCTAGAAGTAATTGTTTTATAAATTTGGGAGCTCCAGAGTTAGGTGCATATATATTTAGGATTGTGATATTTTCCTGTTGGACTATTCCTTTTATCATTATATAATGTCCCTGTTTGTTTTTTTAATTGCTGTTGCTTTAAGGTTTTGTGTGTCTACTATAAGAATAGCTACTCCTGCTTGATTTTGGTGTCCAATTTGCATGGAATATCTTTTTCCACCCCTTTACCTTAAGCTTATGTGAGTCCTTATGTGTTGAGTCTCTGGATTACATCAGGAACTTGGTTGGTCAATTCTTTTCTATTCTTCCATTCTTTATCTTTTAAGTGGCACATTTAGGCCATTTACATTTAATGTTAGTATTGAGATGTGAGGTACTATTCTATTCACTGTGCTATTTTTTGCCTGAATACCTCCTTTTTTCCATTGTGTTATTCTTATATAGGTCCTGTGAGATTTACTCTTTAAAGAGGTTCTAATTTGGGGTATTTTGAGGATTTGTTTCAAGATACAAAATTTTTTGTTGATCATTGTTTTGTTTAAGGAGGTTAAAAATAGGACTCTAATTCTTTCTAGCTTCTAGGGTTTCTGCTGAGAAATCTGCTGTTAATCTGATAAATTTTCCTGTATAGGTGACCTGATGCTTTTGCCTCACAACTCTTCAGATTTCTTTTTTTGTCTTGACTTTAAGTAACTTGATGACTGTGTGCCTAAGTGATAATTTTTTTCTGCAATGAATTTTTCAGGTGTTATTTGAGCTTTTTGTATTTGGATGTCTAGATATCCAGCAAGGATGGGGAAGTTTTCACCAATTATTCCCTCAAATATGTTTTCCAAACTTTGAGATTTTTCTTATTTCTTGGGAACATCAATTATTCTTAGGTTTGGAGGTTTAACATAGTCCCAAACTTCTTGGAGGGTTTGCTCATTTTTACAAACTTATTTTGTCTTCGTCTTTGATAGACTGGGTTAATTCAAAAGCCTTGTCTTCAAGCTCTGAATTTCTTTCTTTGCTTGTTCAATTCTATTACTGAGACTTTTCACTGCATTTTGCATTTCTCTAAGTGTGTCCCTGATTTCCAGAAGTTGCGATTGTTTTTTATCTATCCCTTGTATTTCACTGAAGAATTTTCCTTTTATAGCCTGTATCATGTTTTTGATTTATTTAAGTTGGACTTCACATTTCTCTGGTGCCTTCTTGATTAGCTTAATAATTGACCATCTGAATTATTTTTCTGACAATTCATACATTTCATCTTGGTTTGGATCCATTGCAGGTGAGCTTGTATAATCTTTTGGGAGTTTTTAAAAACATCATTTTGTCATATTACCAGAATTGTTTCTTTGGTTTCTTCTTATTTGGGTAGACTATGTCAGAGGGAAGATCTGGGGTTCAACGGCTGTTGTTCAGATTATTTATGAAATCAAGCTCCCTTGATGTGGTGTTCTTCCCCTTCCCCTAGGAATGGAGCTTCCTGAGAGTCGAACTGCAGTGATTGTTTTTGCTCTTCTGGATCTAGCCACCCAGTGGAGCTACCGAGCTCTGCGCTGGTACTGGGGACTGTCTGCAAAGAGTCCTGTGATGTAAAGCATCTTCAGATCTTGCAGCCATGAATAGCAGCAACTGCTCTCGTGGAGGTAGCAGGGGAGTGTGGTGGACTCTGTGAGGGTCTTTGGTTGTGTTTTTGTTGGTTTTGTATTGGTTGGCCTCCAGCCAGGAGTTGGTACTTTCAAGAGTGCATCAGCTGAGGTCTTACAGGGAAGATGCAAACTTGTTCTAGGCACATATGGTTACGTATTCAGGTTTTTCAGATGGTGGGCAGGGCCATAGAGCTCCCAAGAGATTATGACCTTTGTCTTTGGCTACTAGGGCAGGTAGAGAAAAACCACCAGATTGGGGAAGGATAGGCATGTCTGAGCTCAGCCTCTCCTCTGGTGGGGCTTGCTGTGGCTGCTGTGGGGGATGGGAGTGTGGTTGTAAGTTCATGGAGTTATATTCCCAAAGGGATTATGGCTGCCTCTGCTGAGTCATACAGGTTGCCAAGGAAGTCGGGGAAAGCTGTCAGTCCCAGGCCTCACCCTGATCCCATGCAGCCTACATGTCCTAAAGGCCAGTCTACTCCCACCATGCCGCCCCATCCCAAATAGCACTGAGTGTATTTCCAGGGTTGTGAACTTGCCCCAGATCACAAGCCTTCCCATTGAGAAAGCAAGCCGGCTCTTTTTCTGCATCTCAGGGAGCCTGTAGGGTTGATCCAGTTCCTTCAAAGGGTCTGAGGTTTCACTCAGCAGATATTTCTCATAATTCTATTATTCCAAAGGAAATTGACTAGTAAAGGCAAATGTTACCCCTACTCTATTATAATATGATACTTACTCTTTATATACTGAAGAAAAAATTGGTGTTGATAACTGACTTTCTTAAGAAAATATCAGAGTATATAATCCATGTTAATAAAGCTTATATTACAGAAGTAAGCATCCTTGTTAGGAGAATTAAACACAGACCAGACATATGTTAGCACCTGCATGTATCTTGATCAATCCACAATCAAATTGGCTGGGAAAACTAATTACGAACCTAAAAGCAATAAGGTCTATAAAATAAAAATTTAAAGTACTTAATAGACATTTAGAACATTTTATATTAAAATACTCTGAAAGTTAATTACATTTATTCTTTTATTTTTTACAGTCAAGTATGCAGCCAAGAGAGTGAGCTGACTTATTTAAGTTTGCATACCTATTTTTCCAACAGAATTGGGACTAGAACATTAATTTCTTAGACAGTGATTTTTTTATCACAAAAACTCACCATGTCAGTTGGATTTTAAAATAGTATTGAAATAAGAGTCTTACTTTAAAATATCTTTTAAAAATCTTTCAATTAATTTAAGACTCAATATAAGTGCCTCTTATTTTCCTCCCCTCTGTCCTCCTCCTCCTCACAAGAATAACTTGTTTTGTAACTGACTGGCCTTGAATTCAGTAAACCGTTGCATAAATATTTTAAGTATATTTCCAAGTATCCAGAATTAAATGAATGTATAACTGCCCTATAATAATTCAAATACAATATATTAAAATTGAAACATTGTTATAAACCATCAACTACAGCTCTCTCTATTTATATAACACATTTACAATGTTATTATGTTTACCTCCTTGAAAATCTACCTCTCCTCTCCTTGTAAAATTTTAGTGTGTGATTTGTTAACACCTCTCACTTATAGTGTAACCTCTTTGTGGATACAGTGTTAATTGCATTTTTTTGGATTAACTTTGCATTTAGCTTAATTGGTTCTGCTTTAATTTGAAGTGACACAGTTTGGATTCTGCTAACAATTTAAAGCTTTTTCAAAGGTTTAAAAGGTAGACATAAAAAAAATGCTCTTATCCAAACTTGGCATTCGATGACTTGGTATTATATTTAAAATCTTGGCTGTATATAACAAGATTGAAAAGTCACTTCATAACTCCCAAAGTGTGAGAGTATAATGTGAAATAACAGAGTTAAAAAATAATTTTCTCTCTCTCTCTCTTTCGCTCTCTCTATTAACAAAAGCATAACATAGAAATCAAGTATAGAAAAAGTTCATTTATTTCTTATTTCCTTTGCTTTATATGTTTAATGTGCCATTTCATAATCTATGATACCAGATTAGCCTGCATGTAGATATAGATTATCTATCTTCTAAGCCTGTATGAAGATATGAATTAATATTGTGCAGTGTTTTCACAATTTTGCAACCTCAAATCATCTTTCTGAAATCCCATTTCATTATCTTTTTCTCAGTGGCAATTGAGACTGTGCTACTTGACTTTCTCAACTCCCATTTCTGCTCCTTCACCTTTATAGTACACAATAGTGAATTTGGATGATGTAAGAGTCCACTTTCTAAACTGGTAAGAAATCTGCTCAAAAATACATTTTATATTTTCAACAGTCTTATGGATAATAAGTCTGAACTGTGTAGAATTCTTCAAACAGAAGTAAGGGGAGTCACAAAAAGTTTCTATTTGAAAAAAAACTTGTCAAGCATTAGTATTATTTTTAAAGCACACATAAATATGGAAATAATACCGGAAAAGAGTCACCCAAGCTTTTCATCAGTTCTCTGACATTGAGAGTCTTAAGGAAACAAGAGATAATCAGTTGTCCAGTATGATATCTACATTTGTCAACTTCAAGTGATGAAATTTGGTGAGATCGTTTCTTAATATTCTTCCCATCTTTTGTAGTCTAAAAAACAATATGTCTGTGAGTCGGTGCAGAGTGACATGGCATGACAACATGAATAATAGCCTGGATTCTTTGGGAACATCATCCCTCTGTATTCAAAATTACTTTATACATACGTAGAGATTGGATAATGTTCTCTTCCAGGCAATTTCATAATTACCTGAGAAAATATAATGACAGTTGCTTCATCAAGCAACAGACATTTTATGAATTCTACTTTTATTAGTCCTTTCATTCATTTATTCATCTATTTAAAATTTACTGTGTTCCTATGATATCTATAGCATAACATAATAATTGTTTCAGGGATATAAAATAGGTAATACAATTCCATTTTTAGATACAATAGAAAACTAATTGGACTTCTGTCTTCCTTTTCCAACCCCCAGCACATGAAAGATATGGGCACTGATGGTTCTCAGAATTCCAGCCAGTAATAAACGCACAAATATTGAAGAATCCTTGGAAAGTCCCAGAAAGAAGGGTAAGAATCCCTGTATACAAGGAATTATAAACTGGAGCAGGAAAGGGACAGGAGCCACAGTAAAGATAGGTTGACAGGAACTTCCCAATACATACATTTATTAAAAAGTATAATTTGTGCAATGATTTTGGGTCAGGTGCTCTTCTAAATACTGAGGACATAGCAATGAACAAAACAAGAATCCTTGCCCCAATGGAGTTTATATTCTTGTATAAGGAGTCAAACAATATTCTAAGTAAGTGAAATATAATTACGTCAGTTGATGATAAGCAATATAGAAAAAAGAAAGTAGGGAAGGGGACAGGGAATTGCAGAGAATGCATGAAAATTTAAATAAAGTGGTCAGGGATGAACTTAGGGTGGAGGCAATACTTGAATACAGACAAAGAGGTGAAGGGAAGTACCATAAATAGTTTTGAGAGAAGAGCATTCTAGTCTAAACAAATATATTAAGGTGGCAGTTAGTCTAGCATGCATTCAAGATATAGCAAGGTGGCCTATGTGACTGCTATAGAGTGAGTGAGCATAAGACTAATAGTACAAGATATCAGAAAGAAAATGATGGTGGGACAGATTACGTATAGCCTTGTAGGCCATTATGAAGACTTTGGTCTTTACTCTGAGTGATACAGGGCGTCATTGGAGGACTGTGATGAGAGAGTAAAATTGCATGACAATTTTAAACAGGGTTACTTTAGCTGGTATGTAAAATACAGACTGAAGAAAATAAAGTAGAAAGCTGGGAAAATGTAAGGAAGCTATTGGAATAATTTAGGTGACCAATACTAGTTCTGTGGCCCAGAACAGAGCTTCTCAACCTTGGAATTATTGACATTTGAAGCAGGTAATTCTGTGTTGTATATGTCTTGAGGTGATCAAGTGCTCTGTGCATTGTAGGATATTTAGCAGAACTTCTGACCCCCCACCCACCAGAGGCCAGTAGCAACCCTGCCCCTAGTTGTGGCAACTGAAAATGTCTCCTGACATTGCCAAATGTCCTCTGGGGGGAAAAATCACCTTCAGTAGTCAGAACTGCTGGCCCAGGACAATAGCAGCATAGGCAGTAATAACTTACTACATTATAAATTATTTTAAAGGCACAGGCAGCATGATTTGCTGACAGATTTTATATGAAGCAAAATACAAAGAGGTAAATCAAAATGTATAAGAATTTTTTTTCTTAGTAACTGAGGGAACAGAGATTGTCATAAACTGAAATGGGGAAGCCTGCAAAGAGCAGGTTTGGGAGAATAACAAGGGTGAAGTTGTAGTTACGGTAATTTTGAAATGCCTATTAGACATCAAGTAAAAATAGTGCTCCTTTCTTTCGTTCATGTTAACTACATATCTCTCTTCACCCAGAAGCTTATGTATTTTGTGTGACATGTTTACAAGAAGATATAACACAGTCTATGTGATCTGAGCAAAATGAAGTAAAGGAAAAACCAATAACAGAAAAATAGCCTCCCAGACCACAAAAATCTCAATATAAAAATATATATACCATTAGACAACTCCATAGCTTATAAGGAAATTTTCATGTAAATTACTCAATATGGCTAACTGACCAAGTATTGCATGTTCAGATTTGTGGTATTCAGCTAAAACAGTACTTCAGAGGGAATTTAGAGCTTTGAATACACATATAAGAAAAATGAAAAAGATTGAAAATAAATGAGCTATGTATTCAATTCAAGAAGCTAGAAAAAGAGCAACAGAGTAAACTCAAAGAAATAAGAAATAATAATAGAGGACAATGATATATTCAGAATGATTGACAAAACAAAAACTGATTATTTTAACACAATGGTAAAAAGGATAGGTAGCAAGATTAATGAAGAAGAACAAAAGCAGAGAGAACAAATACAGATTTAAATACGGGTAGTGACTAGGCTCAAAGTAGAGATAACAATGTAAAATAATATTGTAACCAACATTATGCAAATATTTAAAAAAAATAAATGAAGGTAATATATTTCTGGAAAAATGTCAAGTGCCAAATAAATACACAGTGAAACAGCAAAGTAGAAATATACAAAAATAATTACATAAATTAAAATAATAAAAAATCTCCCACTACTCCACATGTCATTGCCAATAATTCCCAAACCAGAACATTTTATACTTGGATTCTATGAAAGATTCAATAATCACAAAACACTGACTCTCATCTTGTAAAAGTAGCTCCAAAACAATAGAACAATAACTTTATAAGTTTCTCAAACATATTTAACAGCTTTATTGAGATATATTTAGCATAATATTAAATGTTGGCAATGATTTGTGGTAAATCTTGTATTTCTAGTGAAAATGCAAACTGATATTCATTATGTAAAACATACTTAAAATACATTTAAGTATGTGTAGATCCCGAGACCTATAGTCTTCTTACTGTGCTTCTATGTTGGAGAAAATTGTCACACAGTTCAAAAAATAAGTGAGCTGTCTTTTTCTATAAGTTACTTAATATAGTAGCTGTTTCTGTTGTTAAGTAAAAATTGACTGTCACTATCACGTTGAGTGCCTTTTTTTCAGAAAAAAATATACATATATTCAGATACAACCTCTGGGCATTATGATTTAGTAGGTCTGGAGTAGGGTCCAGGTATGGGTATTTTTAATCAAGCTTAACAGGTGATTCTGGCACTGCATTCCTGGTTAAGATCTAGGGATATGATGTAATTAGCATAGTGAATCTGCATACTTCCAGGAGTTCCAGTGTAATACTTCCAGGAGTTTCACTAAAGGATTTCCATAGTCCACCATGAAGAAGTTGGGGAGCTTGACATATGTTAAAGAACAAAGAGCCCAAGAGATCATACAAGGTAGCTATTTTCCAGTTTCCCCTCAATCATTAGATGGTCCATTTATCAAAGTCAGAGAATCCAGGAAATTCATCATATAAATCTTGGAATAACACATTTTGAAACAAAGTGAGCATGTATGGATACTTTGGGAGAGCTTATGCCAAACATACTGAAGCCTCTCTCTCTGAAGTTTTCTCCCAGGATTAAAAAAAAATAGTATTCCATAATCCACTAGTTATATTACCTTTAACTGAAAAGTGTACAAGACTTTTATTTTTCCCACTAGTATCAAAAATTCCATGTCAAAAAACATTATCAAAACTGCTGAATATTTTCCTATAGGTTAATATCAGAATATAGCCTCTGCCTATTAGAGCTCACTGGATGTTGGCTGAGAGTGCAGAAAAAATGTGAGGCCCTCTACAGTTAACCCTATTCCCCACTCCAACTCCAAAATAACCAAGAAATCATTATCTCAGGTTGATTTCTAGAACTTGTTTGCTTGCTGGGTATGATTTGAGCCACATGTTCCTTACCTTTAACCATTCCCTCCTTTCAAGCCAAATGTTATCAAGCAACAGATAATATTTTTGTCTTCTTGCTAATGCGTGAAATTCCTCACCCATGGATAAATCTTACTTTCCAAATTGAGAGAGTTAAAGTATAACAAGCTAGTCAATCCAAAGCTTAACAGACTTATTATGATCATTCCATTTTGCAAATAGAGAAAAGGGTAAAGAAAGGGCATAAAGAAGGAGATGAGAGCAGAGGGTAGAACGGTGAGAGATAAAGAAGGGCAGAGAGAGGAGTATAGATTTCTTACTGACTTCAAGTATATGTAAAAGGATTCTTCTAAGTGTCCCTTGGACAATGACAATCATGTAGCAATATAATTCTCAGCTTGACAGCTGTAAATACAAGCAACTCTGCCTCACAGGGCTTAATACCTATTTGTTTAAACGTAGCAGGTTACATAGAAAGTGTGTTTGAAGAATTTTTATTGAATTATTTTAAAATTCTAATTTCATTACAAAGAGTACTTCTTATGTGGTACCCTTTAAAGTGCTGTCACAGCAATCTGTTTAAGCAAAATACTTTTCTCTATGGCGATTCTGGGTAACAGAAGAGCTTCTCTACTACCCAAATTTTTCCTGTGGGCTTTGTGATGAAGCAAAGTAAACTCACAAAATAAAAGTGACAAATATCGAGTAGAATCTGCAGCTAAAAATGAAAACTCTTTCAGTCAATTGTTTCTGTGTTTAGAGGATTTCTACCCCATACACTTAGTTGCAGCCTGAGGAGATGAGAGAAAATAACATTTGACACCGTAAGAAGAAAGCTGCCTGACAGATTATTTTTATTTTAAAGCTGGAAAATTGATAAGAGGAACTGAACAATGGTAGAAAATTGAATAGGCTACAGTGATAACATTCTGATGGTATCCTGTCCTTTGAGCAAGCAAACGTTGTAACTTAATGCCCTCCACATTTCCCTGGCCAATTTATTTAAGAAAAGTGGGAGAATAGGAATTACCTTTTAGCAACAGTAGAGGAATGGTGTGGTTATAAGCAGAAGGCTAATTACAGAGAAAAAGTGTAGATAGTGGAATGCAGTGAGGACTTGGATTTAACAGAACTGAGTTTGAATCCTGGCGTTAGTATTTTTTTAGAACTATGACCTTAAGCAAATTAATTTGTGTTCTTACTTTCTCATCTTTAAAATTGGAATGTTAACACCAGATTTGCAAAGTTGTTGTGAGGTTTAGAAATAATACATGTAAAATATCTTGTACTATATATCAGCTCAGTAAATGATAATGATTATTGTTACCTTTCCCAGAACCAAGGAGTATTAACTGAGGAAGATTTCAAAAGTAAACGCATATTGTAGTGCTTTTGCCACTGCTTTGGTAGTAAATATTCTCAAAAAGAAAGAGTGTTGCCAACCAATTTTTCTACTTGTTTATATAATTAAATTGCCTGTTTTAAAAAGTTCAGCTTTCACTACTCTAGGAAGAAAATTGGGTTTTAAGTAAGAAATAACCATACAACTGAAGACTGTCACAGGGCAATGTGTGAGAGCACCGCTGGTAAACTAATGTGGAATAATAAAAAAAAATGGAAATGCTGTGACTACATTTTATTTTGCTTGCTTGTCGAGGCAATTTTTCCCTATAGCTGTGTTCCAGGTAAAAAACTGTAAATAAATGTACATGTAAACTGCATTGCAATTTCTTAACAAGCATCTCCTACAAAGCAATCAGTGATATCTGGCCAAAAATAACATAAACTTACAAAATTTCTCCAAGGCAAAGAAATACTGCATGTAAATTTAATTTGAAGTAGAATAAGCCAGATCATTTTATAAACTTCGGGGTGTTGTAATTACAACTGCTATTACCTTGGGTTAATAATATGCAAAATAAGATTTTTATCTAGTAACAGTTATTACAAACTTGGATGTTTAACTTATGTCATTAAAGTAATTAAAAAACTTATTTAGTTCAAATATAAAGACGACTAAAGATAACTCCAAAATTCTTTAAAAAACAAATTCTTGATACTTTACAACATTCATCTTACTTACTTTTAAAGGCCAATAAAGAATGAAAGATGAAGAAATACAATAAAATAGTGGTTAATAGAGTATTCTCCTCAAACGATTTTTTAAAATATAATTTTACTTTATTTTAAGTTCTGGAATACATATGCATGATGTACAGGTTTGTTATACAGGTAAATGTGTGCCATGTTGGCTTGCTGCACCTATCAACCCATCACCTAGGTATTAAGCCTAGCATGCATTACCTATTTTTCATGATGCTCTCCCTCCCTCCACCACCTCCCAACAGGCCCCAGCGTGTGTTGCTCCCCTCACTGTGTCCATGTTCTCTCATCGTTCAGATCCCACTTATAAGTGAGAACATGTAGTGTTTGTTTTTTTTGTTCCTGCATTTGTTTGTTGAGAATAACGGCTTCTAGCTCCATCCATGTCCCTGCAAAGGACATGATCTTGTTCCTTTTTATGGCTGCCTAGTATCTCATGGTGTGTATGTACCACATTTTTTATATCTGGTCTGTCATTGATGGGCATTTCGGTTGATATCATGTTTTTGCTATTGTGAATAGTGTTGCAATGAACATACACATTCATGTATCTTTAAAATAGAATTATTTATGTTCCTTTTGGTATACACTCAGTAATTGGATTGCTGGGTCAAATTGTATTTCTGGCACTAGATCTTTTAGGAATCCCCACACTGTCTTGCAAATTGTTGAACTAATTTACACTCCCACCAACAGTGTAAAAGTGTTCCTATTTCTCCACAGCTTTGCCAGCATCTGTTTCTGGACTTTTTAATAATTGCCATTCTGACGAACATGAGATGATATCTCACTGTGGTTTTTATTTGCATTTCTCTAATTGAGGTTTCAAAAATATGTTTCTTGGCTGCATATATGTCTTATTTTGAGAAGCATCTGTTCATGTCCTTTGTCCACTTTTTAACGGGGTTGTTTTTCTTCTTGTAAATTTGTTTAAGTACCTTGTAGACTCTGGATATTAGGCCTTTGTCATATGGAAAAACTGCAAAAATTTTCTCCCATTCTGCAGGTTGTCTGTTCACTCTGATGATAGTTTCTTTTGCTGTGCAGAAGCTCCTTAGTTTAATGAGATTGCATTTGTCAATTTTTGCTTTCGTTGCAATGGCTTTTGACGTTTTTGTCATGAAATCTTTGTCCATGCCTATGTCCTGAATGGTATTGTCTAGATTTTCTTCTAGGGTTTTTATGGGGTTTCAAGTTTTTAATCCATCTTGAGTTATTTTTGTATAAGGTACAAGGAAGAGCTCCAGTTTCAATTTCCTGCCTATGACTAGCCAGTTCTCCCATCACAATTTATTAAATAGGCTATCCTTTCCCCACTGATTGTTTTTGTCAGGTTTGTTGAAGATCAGATGGTTGTAGATATGCAGTCTAATTTTTGAGATCTCTATTCTGTTCCATTGATTTATGTGTCTGTTTTCATACCAGTACCATGCTGTTTTCATTACAGTATAGCCTTGTAGTCTAGTTTGAAGTTTGGTAGCGTGATGCCTCCAGCTTTGTTCATTTTGCTTAGGATTGTCTCATCTATACAGACTTTTTTTTGTTCCATATGAATTTCAAACTAGTTTTTTTTTCTAATTCTGTTAAGAATGTCAATGTTAGTTTAATGAGAATAGCATTGAATCTATAAATTACTTTGGGCAGTATGGCCATTTTCATGATATTGACTCTTCCTATCCATAAACATGGAATGTTTTTCCATTTGGTTTTGTCCTCTCTTACTTCCGTGAGCAGTGGTCATAGTTCTCCTTGAAGAGTTCCTTCACTTTCCTTGTTAGCTGTATTCCCAGGTATTTTATTCTCTTTACAGCAATAGTGAATGGAAGTTCATTCATGATTTGGCTCTCTGCTTGCCTGTTGTTGCTGTATAGGAATGCTCGCGATTTTTGCACATTAATTTTGTATCCTGAGAATTTGCTGAAGTTGCTTATCAACCTTAGAAGCTTTTCAGCTGAGATGTTCTAGACACAGGATCATGTCATCTTGCAAAAAGAGACAGTTTGACTTTTTCTCTTCCTATTTGAATACCCTTTATTTCCTTCTCTTGCCTGAGTACCCTAACCAGAACTTCCAATACTATGTTGGATAGGAGTGATAAGAGAGGACACCCTTATCTTGTGCCAGTTTTCAAGGAAAATGCTTCCAGCTTTTGCCCTTTCAGTATGATATTGGCTGTGGGTTTGTCATAAATGTCTCTTATTATTTTGAGGTATGATCCATCAATACCTAGTTTATTGAGAATTTTTAAATGAAGGGATGTGGAATTTTATTTAAGGACTTTTCTGCATCTATTGAGATAATCATGTAGTTTTTGTCTTAAGTTCTGTTTATGTGATAAATTATGTTTATTAATTCCCATATGTTGATCCAGCCTTGTATCCTGGGGATGAAGCCAATTTGATCATGGTGGATAAGCTTTTTGATATGCTGCAGGATTCAGTTTACCAGTATTTTATTGAGGATTTTTGCATTAATGTTCATCAGGAATATTGGCCAGAAAGTTTTCTTTTTTTGTTGTATCTCTGCCAGGTTTTGGTATCAGGATGACGCTGATCTCATAACTGAGTACGGAGGAGTCCCTCCTTTTCAATTGTTTGAAATAGTTTCAGAAGAAATGGTACCAGCTCCTCTTTGTACCTCTGATAGAATACAGCTGTAATTCTGTCTGGTCCTGGGCTTCTTTTTGGTTGGTAGGCTATTTATTACTGCCTCAATCTCAGAACATGTTATTGGTCTGTTCAGGGACTCAACTTCTTCCTGGTTCAGTCTTTGAAGGGTGTATGTTTCCATGAATTTATCCATTTGTTCCAGATTTTATTGTTTATTTACATAGAAGTGCTTGTGGTATTTTCTGATAGTTGTTTGTATTTCTGTGGGGTTAGTGTTGATCCTTTATGATTTTTTATTGTGTCTATTTGATTCTTCTCTTTTTTTCTCTTCGTTAGTGTAGCTAGTGGTCTATTTTATTAACTTTTTCCCAGAAATTTTTCATGTCTCTTTCTTCTTCAGTTTTGCTCTGATCTTGTTTACTTCTTCTCTTCTGCTAGTTTTGAGGCTTGTTTGCTCTTAGTTCTCTAGTTCTTTTAGTTGTGATGATAGGATGTCGATTTGAGATCTTTCCAGCTTTTTGATGTGGACATTTAGCGATAATTTTCCCCTTAACACTGCTTTAGCTGCATCCCAGAGATTCTGGTACATAGACTCCTTTTCCTCATTGGTTTCAAAGAAATTCTTCATTTCTGCCTTTATTTCATTATTTACCCAGGAGTCATTAAGGAGCACATTGTTCAATTGCCATGTAGTTATGTGGAACTACATATGTGGAGTAAGTTTCTGAATCTTGAGCTCCAATCCATTCTGATTGTGCCGTGGTCTGATTGACTGTTATGATTTCAGTTCTTTTGCATTTGTTGAGGCATGTTTTACTTCCAACCATGTGATTCAATTTTAGAGTAAGTGTCATGTGGCTCCAAGAAAAATATATACTCTGTTGTTTTGAGGTAGATAGTTCTGTAGACATCTATCAGGTCCACTTCATCCAGTGCTAAGTTCAAGTCCTGAATATCTTTGTTAACTTTCTGTCTCTATGATCTGTCTAACATAGACAGTGGGCTGCTAAAGTCTCCCACTATTATTGTGTGGGAGTGTAAATCTCTTTGTAGGTCTCCAGGAATTTGTTTTATGAATCTGGGTGTTCCTGTATTGTGTGCATATATATTTAGGATAGTTAATTCTTCTTGTTGAATTGAGCCCTTTATCATTATGTGATGCCTTTGTTTGTATGTTTTGATATTTGTTGGTTTAAAGTTCTTTCTGTCAGAAACTAGGATTGCAACCTTTACTTTTTTCTGCTTTCTATTTGCTTGGTAAATTTCCCTCCACCCATTTATTGTGGGGTAGCACAATCACTCACTACCGTCCTTGGCTGGAGGTGGGAGCTCTCCTTACCCCATGTATCTCCTGGGTGTGTTGTAGCTCCACCCTGCTTTGTCTCACTCTCCTTGGATCATGCCAACCATCTAGTCAGTCCCAATAAGAGAATTTGGGTACCTCAGTAACTGGCACATAATTCACTCACCATTTCATTCTTCTCGGTAGGAACCTCTGACCACAGCTGTTTCTAGTTAGCCATCTTGGCCCCTCCTCCCAAACTATTTTTTAAAATGAACAATTCGTTATATTATGTTAAAATTCAAGGCAAATTATTCTAGATAAAATTTAAAATCCAGGATAAATTGATAAGCACAGAATAAAAATTTAGCAAGGTCTGGCACTGTAGGTTTGATGCTGTCTCTATAATATTCAGACACAAATTATGTTTCTGTCACTGGATGAGATAAGAACTGAGAAGATTTTATCTGATGGTTTGAGTTGAAATTCCTCAGATGAGATTAGGGAATTTTTAGGGCTCAACCTCAAAATCTTTGCCCTTGGATGTGAAACAGGTTCCTTGGGTGATTCTTATGAAAGAAAACTTTTGAGAACCACAGGATTAGAACGTTTTAGAGAGGTCATATAAATCTTTCAGATGCTGCTTCATATTACTGCTGCAACAAATTGTGAAGGGACATCAGTACTCATTAACATATTAATTATTTTTCTCCCCTCTTCTCAATAGTTTTATGTAAATTTCAAGTTCACAGTCTATGAACGTATTCTCCTAACAGTATTACCTGTTTATGTGGAGAAACATGACCTGTTATATCAGATTTGCTCTTATGGGATTGGTTCTTTTCCATGCTCTGCATTTAGAGATAAACAATGCAGAAAATATCACAGTAAAGATGAGACTCTAAGAAAGCTAAGTAAATAGAATTTGTAAGTGCACTGAAGATTGATTCTTCTCATCTGTATACATGACTCTGGTCAGTCCAAGGACATTAGATATATGTTACAGAGCTGTGGGATCAAAACAAATACTGATAGTCTACAGTTATTAATATCTTGCTATATTTGGTTATTACTGGTTCTGGAATTAGATAGTACCAAACTCACAAGTAATTGGTTTTTATTGCCAGCATCATGGTTGATCAGAGTGTTTTAACATATTTATTGATATAAACGTATTTCACTGAATCTTCATTCATTATCTCTGTCTAATAAATAAGCCATTACTTTTGCAATAATTAAAACACTTTCAGATTTTCTATTCTAAGTTCTCCAATGAACAACAAAGTTTTACTTTCATTTGCTTCAGTAAAAACAGGAGTTAGTTGAGGCTTTTCCATGTGTAAAAGAGTATTTCTTTTTACAAAGCACTGTTAAACAGAAAGAGGAAGGTATCTAATTTGAGGATTTCAGATGGCCTGAAATAAACTCCTCTTGAAATGATAAAAATATTTGGTAAATAGAAATGTAATTTGGTGGAAAGTCTCCACAATTTCTAGTAAGATATAAATCTTATCCATAATAAGAATTAAATAAAACATAATAAAAATAAGTTAGTTGAAGAAGTTATAAATAAAAATGTCTTTGTGTGAAAACAGGAGACATATAGCAAATATCTACTTATTCCTTCAAATGAAAACTAGTCACTTCAAACTTAGTATTGCAAATTAGCATTTCATTTTGGATTAATACCGAATTTTGAATGTTAGACAGATAATTGACTTTCACAATTGTGATAATAACATAGTATTTACTATATACTGTACGCTATTAAATCTAGTATCTATTTGCTTAATCAACAGACATTTAATTATGCAAAGTAGGTTATAATTAGAAATGAGATTTATGATCCTACTTTACCTTAGTCTACTTCACAAAACTGCTATATAATTTTATAACATTGTAATTCTCTTTAGAAAAGTTACAGATTAAAAAACCACAATATGTTATTATTAAGAAAAGTTGAAAAGGATGAGTTTGTGTGACCAAATCATAGACAGATGGACACTTCTTTGATCTCAGTTGTTGATTTAAGAGATTCAGCATTATAATTCTATATATATATATTTGCTAAATATTATATTTATATAATTAATTAGCTTTTCTTAAGTAATAAATTGTTTAATGATTATAAGTTCAGTATAAATTTTGTGTAAATTTAATCTCTTTATTTCAAGTATTTGGAAATTATTTCAATTATTATGAAATCAACTAGTACCTATCCTAAATATTAAGGCCTCCACAACAACCTGGGATAATCAATTCCCACTAAGAATAGCAATGCTCCAAATTTCATCAGACTTAATGTCATTTTTTAAATTAATTTCAATATCATCTATCTATTGTATTATTTCAAGAAATGGGCTATTTATGAAATTACTTAATTACAAGCTGTGCAGTAAAGTATATCGTTAGTTCTTATTATACTTCTACAGTTTAGTCCTTAGTCTCATACTGATTGCATTCTTTGTTAGATTTCAGTTTTTCTATTTTTCCACAAAAAGGACAGACTATAAATTTCCATTATTTAAAAGTTAATTTCATGGTTATCATAAGATTCTTGCATTCTAATTTGCATGGATGTTCTAATTACATCACTTTCTTGAGCAACAGGATTACTTTTCTCTCATGGGTTTAAAATGCATAATTACTTATGTAAAGATTTGTTAATGGTTCATTGAAATGTATTTTAATATACAGATTTCAGCATTGTCTCTTCAATTTATATGATAAAAGGGTGTGATAAAAACAATCTGACTTCAAAATAATACATTCCAGCAGCAATTAGTATGGATAAAGTAACCTACGTTGTAATATAATTAATTTAAGCACAAAACAAAATTGGTAAATTCTAATTTGAAATAAAGTACCTGAAAAAGGTAAGTAGTTGGACTATTATCTTCAAATATCAATTCTAGATTTGCAAATACAACAATAACATAATATTGAAAAGTAATGTAATTTTCCTTTTTCAGAAAGGCAAGCACCTACTAATCTTTCTAAGAGAGACAATAGGTCTTTTGTTTTTACCATCTTAACCATTTTTTCAGTTGTAGTTTTTTACAACTTATTTTGAGTTTTAATTATAAGTCTATTTTTGAGGTGATTCAAAAAGGAAGAAAATGACATTAAAGAGAGAAGAGCCACAATGCAATTAAAAACTAACATTATTTTACCAATGGCATAAAACAGGCAAAATAATGCAAGTTCTTAATTGCTCTGTGGCTCTTCTCTCTTTAATGCCCAAGATTATTTTACTAACTTCTAATTCAACATTTATTCAATGCATAGTTCAGGCAAGATACAAGATAAATATTCATATAATAACATCAATTTTGTCTCATCAAAATGAATACGGGCTGAGACAATTTCAGAAACTTTTGGCAAAAGCAAAGTATTATTGCCACAAAATAATAATTGATAATAATCATAACATTTACTGAGTGCTTATTCTGTGTCAGACATAGTATACTATTTTCCTTCCATTCATTAATCCTATGAATCATTACATTTATTCATTTAATTATCAAAACTACCTTATGAGGTTGCTATTACTATTTGTTGTACAGATGATATAATTTTGATGTTTGGAGAGAATGATTTACTTATTAAAGGTCACAAGGCTAGAGTAAGTGCTGTAAATGGGATTAAAAACATATTGCTATTCAATTCCAGAGCTGCAGCACTTAACTACCAAACCCTAATATATTATTACATGAGATAGGGCAGGATCTTATTTGTATATGTTCTTACTTTATCTAAAGGGCACTAAAATAATTGACTAGTTAGTTCCTGAAAAGTACACTGAAGCTTAATAGGTGTGGTTTTAGTATCACATGGACACAGGAAGGGAAACATCACACACTGGGGCCTGTTGTGGGGTGGGGGGAGGGGGAGGGATAGCATTAGGAGATATACCTAATGTTAAATAACTAGCTAATGGGTGCAGCACACCAACATGGTACATGTATACATATGTAACAAACCTGCACATTGTGCACATGTACCCTAAAACTTAAAGTATAATAAAATAATAATAATAATAATAATAATAATAATAATAATAATAAACTACTAGGAAGTCCTTCAAAGTGAATGTATTCAAATTACACAAGCTCTGGGATTTTTATATGAGCCACTCACTACTATACACATGCTACTTTAAAGGAGTTCATTTTAGTAACCTAGATGGGAAGAATCTCATTTTCATTTGTAGTATCAAAATATTTGACCCTAATTCAGAGTTACACATTCAACGAAGTCAATGGAGACTTATCAAGGTATCTTCCTTAAGTGTAAGAATTATTATATTGGTCTGAATGTTAGAAATCTCTGTTCTGCAAATTCAATAATTGAATTAGACATTCAGGATATGTCTATATCTTCGAAAAAGACTAACTTGTAAATGCTATATGAAAAATTCTGATATCAAAATTAATTAATTTGAAATTCAGAGCACTTATATATCTACGCAAAGTATCAATAATGGATATAATAAAGGGCTAACTAGTTGTAACAAGATACATGTGCATTTGTGTATTTTTGTTGAGTACTCATTCATGCAAAAATTTGAGAAAATATAATATTGGGGGACTATTAAATTGGCCAGAATATTGATTGCCCCATTTTACTAAAGAAAGCAATAAATCAACTTTATTGAAGTGATAATGGATAATGGATTTTCTTGACCTTAGACAATTAAGAAATCTTTATTCTACATTGGTTTGATCATTAATTCAAGACTGAACTTGAAAAGCTGTTAAACATTTACTGTTAACAGATCAGTGTACAAGGTTGCTGCTTGTAGACGGCATTGTGCAGTAGAAAAAAATGTGGTGGGGTAATCTAGTTATCTATTGCTATGTAATAAATTAGCATAGACTTTAACAGATTTAAACAATGAATACTTTTCATTTTAAGTTTCCACATTATTCATAAATTCAGGAGTATCCTTGCTGAGTAGTTTTTGGCTTAGTTTCTTTCACAAGATTTCAAACTAGTTGTCAGCTAGGTATGCAGTCTGAAGGATTGGTTGGGATTCACTCAAAATTGCTGGACTATTAATGCTGGTTATTTGCAAGTGGCCTCAATTCCTTCTCTTATGGGCATCCCCATGGGGCTACTGAGAGTCCTCACAATATGACAGTTGGTTTCCCCTGGAGCAAGTTATCCAAGAGAGAAAGCAGAAGTTGTGATGTGTCTTATAAATCAAATTGAGAAATCACAAATTGCAATTTCTGAAATATTGATTACACTGGTCAGTTATATTACATGTGATAGCACAATTCACAGGAATATGCATAACATGAGGTGAGTATCATTAGGGACAATCTTACGGACTGACTACCACAAAGCCGTGTAGTAACTGCAGGATCTTGAACAATTCGCTTAATATCTTTGGTGCACAAAATTCCTCATCTATAAAATATCAATGATCTATCACTGCGAAAAAAGTCATCCCAAAATTAGTGTCCTAAAATAATAGCAATTTATTATTTCTCGTAACTCTGTTGGTTGACAAGGTTGTACTTCTGCTCCACATGTTATCGGCTGAAATTACCCAAGAGGCTGAATTGATCTGGGAGTTGACTGGGGCTCCAATTTACCTGGCCTTTCCTTCTACATACTGTTTCATCTTCTAGAATCTCTCTATGTAGTCTCCCTCTTTCAAGCAAAATGGCCTATTCTCCCTTACAATATAACAGCTTAGTCTTAAAAGGAAGAGTTTCAGAAGTACAAGACTAAATATATGTAACAGTGAGAGAAATCTAACATAGCTGACTCCGTCTTGTTTGTAACCTCACAAGCTAACTGCTTTTGCTTATTCATGCACGCAAGCCAAGCTAACTATGGGAGGAATTTAGTTTATATTTTAACTTTAAAGCAAGGATAATAATAGTCCCTTCCCCAAACTAACCCCTGAGAGGATAAAGAGGGTTTACACACAGATATCAATGTTATGTTAAAGATTTATAGGAGCACTGTAACCTGACCAAGGACAAAGAAGTTTTGCCAACTCCTAGGTCTCATGCTGATGACCAGATGTCTGTGGTCACTAATCACCTGCTAACCTCAATACCCTACTTGTTCCCCTTCTCCAGTAAAAAGGAAGCTTGAGATTCATGCCTTTTAACATGCCTTTAGGACGTTAGTCTGC
Source organism: Gorilla gorilla gorilla (assembly GCF_029281585.2). Classification (NCBI taxonomy): domain Eukaryota; kingdom Metazoa; phylum Chordata; class Mammalia; order Primates; family Hominidae; genus Gorilla; species Gorilla gorilla. The sequence goes on from NC_073247.2 coordinate 139,126,162, forward strand.
CATCTACTCTGTTTGCTGGATATGTGAAATAAAGTCACATTCCTTGCTCCAACACCTTGTTCCTTGACTTACCGGCTGTCATGCCATGAGCAGTATCAGCTTTGGACTCAGTTACAGGTGCTTGTCAAACCTATGCTTGCATCACATTTGCTGATGTCCCATTGGACAAAGTGAGTCATGTGGCCAACCTGAGCGTAGGAAGGGAGTACACATGGGAACATATTCTACGAGGCATGGTTTATTGGGAGCCATCAATATAACAAAACACTGCAGAAGGTAATAGTGCTATCAGTAGAATGTTTGTAAGCATTAGCAATAATGTATTAACACATATGTCTAGTAGACATTCAATAATTGTTATTATTGAATAAAAGTTATTATTATCAAAGAGTTATTTACAAGGGAGCTTTGAAAAAGGTATGTCAGATATAGGAAATACAATCCTTTTCTCAGAACAAATGCCAGAGTAGAGACTAGAAATATTCATTCTGCATTTCTGAGAAAGGAATACCGATAAGAGAAATGCAATGTAAATTGAGAACAGAAACAATGTCTTTGGTAAAAGGATAAATTGTAGGAACATGTGAACCATAATAATATTAAGAAGAATTTTCACTGTTTCAAAAGCAGAAATATGTTTCCAGTACACAATCACTAATCCCTCTCCCCAACACCCTTGTCTCTGTGAGCAGTCTGGCACTACTTTTTCAGGAGGTAAAATTAAATTTAAAAAATCCATAACATAATTTCCTTCATAAATGACATATACATTGGTTTTATTCTTATGTTTGTTAATGTCCTAGTATCAATGCATAAATTTCATGGGGACAGTTGGCAGCTCAGTGAAAAATGAATCACATTTCCCCAAGAAGAAACAGCAGGAGACTTCTGAATCATGGTTCTAGGAATCAAGGGACTTTTGTTGGCAGCAGTTATTTAATCCATTATCATTTTAAAATCAGTAATTTTCTCCCTTATTTCTAAAACAAGAGTTATTTGTTTCTTTAGATGTTGTCAAAGGAATTGGAAGAATATTTACACACTGCAATCAACTAAGTTTATGTTCTACGAGTACAGCAAAAATCTTGCTTATTGCAATTCTAAAATTCATCAGCTGGCTCTTTCCCTGTGAAATATGATTAGGAAATAAGCTCAAATTCTCCATTCAGCTAATGTTTTAGCCGATTTCCTGCATTTTTTTCACTTATCTTTCCTAATAATTCTTTCTAAAACTGTTGTAACTAGCGATCCACAAGTGGGACAGCTAAGCAGAGGCGAGATGTCAGGTGTTGTTTACAGATGTTTGCCCCAGATGAAATAATTACAGTTCACACCTTTGCTTTTTAGTGCTATAGAAAACAAACTGAGAATTCGTCTTCTGTGCTGTCTCAATGAAATGGAAACATTTGAAATGAACTAGGACTTAGCGTGTTGGTCAGCTTTCTGGAATGACTAGAATTATTGATTCTCAAATTCCATTATACATCAGAATTACCTGGGGTAGCTGTTAAAAATGAAAATTCCCGTGTTCCAAGCTAAAGATTCTGATTCAACATATATGGGGTAAGGCCAGGAAATATGCCTTTCAAACAAATAATGCTGATATAGGTGGTCTTCAGACCTCCTTTTTTGCTGGACAGCTCTTCCTGTGGCCCCAGCCTCCTAAGAAAAGTGAACTAGTCATTGGTATTTTCAACCTCAAGACAACTATTTCAGCAAAAGAGGCCGGAAAAGTGCACCTCCATGCTCTTCAAATGAAAATGATGGGACAGAGTTAGAAGTCAGTGTTACTGTCAGAGTAGGGTGGCCCAAGCAGCCTGGAAGGGCACTGCGATGCAGAATATGGGACAGGGTTTCTACAGCAAACACAGAGGGGAAGAACATTCTAGGGTAAAAACACTGTTTGGACAAAGATGCAACTAAGAGGTTCAGAGCATAGGCTTTGAAGTCAGGCCCACCTAGGTCCATACCCCAGCTCTGTTATTTAATAATCATTTTATCTATGACTTTACTTTCAATATCTCTGTCAGTTTCCTGTTTTTATACCTTACTCCATTGTGCTAACATGACTCTAATGTAAAATATTCTCATAACTTTGCATGCTTAATTAGGATGTTATCTGTCTCCTTTCAAAGGCTATACCATGACTTCACTCTCTTTTATTGAACATGTTTTTGCCTAGAAGACTAGCCATTTTATCCCACTTTTAACATAGGTTTTTATTGCAAAATTGTGTCACCAGACCCCCTTTAAACACAGATGTCATGTCGATGATTACTTCGTTATTTGTAGCATTTTCAGCGCAGGTTTCTAAATGCAAGTACTAATATAAGTGCAAATCTTAGATGCTTCCTATCACATTTCTCCTGGATGACCTATCCCATTTCCCCCAAACATCCTCTGTACCCCAGTTCTAATGCCCCCTGTCACCCTGTGCCATAATTTCAGAGAAGGTCACATGTGTTAAAACGAAGTGGATAAAGAATGGCTTCATAGAACAGGCTATAGTTGAGCTGAGCCTTAATAGATAGACAGAATTTATGCAGAGAGAAAGAGCATTCTAGAAAAAGGGTAATATAAACAAAAGCAGAGTCTACAGTGATTCTGATTTGTTAGGTCTGAGGTAGAGTCCAGAAATCTGTATCTCTAAACGAGTTCCCCAGTTGATTCTAATGCAGTTGGTTTGAAGACTTCAAAGACAACACTTTGAGCAACAGTGTTTAGACTCATTGATTCTATAGCAAAATCTGAACTACAGGGTGCTGCTTTTCGGCTTCATATAGACATTCTATAATCACAAAACTACAACTGGTTTGTGATGAGTGAGTCTTTCCATCTGATGGGAGAGAATATATATGAAGGAAATAGGGGACAACCACAGAATCCTGAAAAATGTTTACAAAATAGAAGAGTGGAAATGTATAGTATTTAGTCCAAATAGAACCGAAAGTAAAATGTGTAGGGTTGGAGTGCCAATGATTATTTATTAGGAACACTCCAACTTCCTATCTAAGAAAAGGCTATTCTACCAGTTTAATACATACAGCATATTGCAAAAACAAAATAATAACAAAACAAAATGCCTTGGTCTTGAGAGAGACTTTTTTTATGAAACACGGAAGAAAGAGATTGTTATTTCTCAATAGCACTTGTATTAAATAAATATTTGGCTTCTACCATGCAAAGCCAGGCTCAGAAAGCATTTTCCCATAGTTTTAAATCTAATTTGGCTAGAAGGCTTCAGGAGGAATACAGTGAATATGAAAAACAGAAGCAAAATTGATAGATTTTACCATTGTCCTGTTTTTAGAGAGAAACCAGGTGAAATATGTGCACTAGTTGAGAGGCAGGCCTAGCCTTAGGCTTTGAAAAAAGGACTTCTAAGATGAAAGATGCTGCAGAGCAGAAGTGGTATGAATTGATGTCAAGATGACTTATTATATCCCACATTTTCTGGTTCATTATGGAGCTTCCTGTATGATCTCCTGTATAAATCAGAAAGGCTAGAGTAAAATAGACACAGAATTTCATACCTAAAAGCTCCCAAAAAGAGCTAACCTTATCATTGCAAAGTCAACTCACATGTTTCTCTACAAAGACAATTTGTATTTGGTTTCTATTTGTTTTTCACTTTTCGGAATGTTGCTAGTTATTTTTCTTCAAATTATTTTGTAGGACTGCATCCTCTTTTCCCAACTAGACTGCAAACTTCACAAGGCCAAGGGTCATGCCTATGAATTCTTTGGTAGCTTCTCACAGAGTCTAGCACAGCATTTGGTGCACACACTGGGCACTCAGATGCACTTGAGAACTGTCTCAATACAGTAGGTAAAGACAGCTATAAACTCTTCTGCATTTAGTGCAGCTGCCAAAACGTGGGGCCTAAAGTTAAAAGGCATGCGTTGTATTAATAAAGTTGCAGGCTTTTCTGCAAATACCTCAAATGAAAACTGTCTTTTCCTATAACGGGATTGTCAGAGAGATTAATTTATATTTTCCGATTGGCTCCTGACAGTAACGGAAGTATTGTAATTTTTGACTGTATTAATGTTACTGAATTTATGGAGGCTGTTCACCTTATTACATAGCTTCATAAAAATACTTCATTTTAAGAAAATACTTCTTCATATGGAATGACAGAAGGCTATTTAGGGATTCTCTGATAACCACTTTATCCAAAAAGGCACTCAGACCTAAAGGACAGATCTAAAACTGTGTGTAGGTATCTCATAAAGACCCTGAAAATTATATAGGTTCAGGAGAATTTCATCATTGGTTCTTATTGCATCTAATCACTTATATTATTCCATATAGCATGTGATGGTGAAAATATAATGAGCCATATGTCTTAGAGGAAAATTCTTAAAAGAGGAAAGATTTTACATAGTACTATATAAATTAAGGTGCATTGAAAGAATGTTGGAAAGAAACAATTTTTAAAGACCTACTAACGTATCAGATGGCAAATACAGTTCCCTTCTGGAGATTTTAATTAAAATGTTTCAAAAAAAATTCATGAGTCTTCATGTTAGTAGTAAGAAAAAACACTCAACAAGTGTGCTAACTGGGGTCTGTACTAAGCAAAAGTTGTTTGGGTGGAATTCCGATCCTGGAAATATTGCTCAGCTAATTGAATAATACAGTGCCATTCTTATGCAGAAAATGTTTTGCAAGATCCTCCCTTCAGTACTATCTGAGCTGTGAGTTGGTTAATTGGGTATGGTTATAAGATGGGATCCAAACAGTCACTGTCTTGTCTCTTAATGTCAAATAGAAAATCAGGAGAAATACATCAAGGCATGAATCTGCAATTTTGACATCATAACCATAGTATTGGTGCTTTCTCCAGGTGAAAGTAAATTGCAAGTCAATGAGCTATCTCTATGCTCACCAAACTCTGACTATCTTATCCTGAGCCTGCAGGTAGCTACAACATGGCTTAACATTGTGGTCTACATCTAACGTTTGTCATAAACTTTTCAATATTTTATTTGGTTTCCTCCGTAAGTACAATCAAAACGGTCAGACTGGGTGAGGACAGACAGTCACTGTAACTACGTCGTAAATGTCCTGTACTTCTCGTATGGAAATATTTCACTAAAAGTAAAAATAAAAATTTCAACAATCACACAGCAGCAGACGCAACATGGCAACGACAATAACATGTGTATTCAAAGAACTATGCCAAGAAATTTGTCTGCATTAACTTCATAATTTTATGTAACACACTAAAATGCCTTTTTGTGTTCTATAATTATCATATCACACTTTTAAAATCCCGATGATGCATTATTATGATTACCCTAATTTCTCATCTGCAGATGAGAAAATTTCTAGGCTTAAAACATTCAGCTCTTAAAGACACAGGCAGAATATAAGCTAGGGCCAGTTCAAACAGGCTTTGTCTCAATGGCTCACGGAGCACTATAATTTTCAAAATTTGTGTTGGATGAAAAAACCTTTGGTAACTCCAATCAGTTGTTTAGCATCATGGGTATCATACCCTCTGCCTTTATGATGGTTGTCTTTTTACCGGTTATGGATTTACAGATTGGTGTGTTATATCTCAAATCTATTCAAATCTCTGTAGCACAAGCTTGTCTGACCTGTGGCCCGTGGGCTGCATGTGGCCCAGGACAGCTATAAATGCAACCCAACACAAATTCATAAACTTCCTTAAAACATGATTAGATTTTCTGTGAATTATTTTTTTAGCTCATCAGCTATCATTACCATATTTTATGTGTGGCCCAAGAAAATTCTTCTTCCAATGTGGCCCAGGGAAGCTAAAAGATTGGACACCGCTGCTATAGCATCTTTATCATTATCATATCATCATTCCTTATGTAGTCAAATTTTACAAAGTATTCCTACATTTCCTTCCTGTGGAGAATTTGAGGAAAGGAGCAGTCAAGATCAAAGCTCTGTTAATTAGCTCAAAGGCTGCCTGACGGGGGCCATCAGCAAGGAAAATTGTGAGGCAATCAATAAAAAGACTTCTGTCTCAACAATACAGAATGAAATCGGCAAGATTTTAACAAACTAAATGTAATAGCCAACACCAAAAACCCTCTATGCATTTCAATCTAATATGGATACAGAATACTACATAAACCCTGAATGTATGCAGAACAATTAACTAAAAATCTTTTTGTGTATATAATATTAATATTTAAACTAACTTCATTGTCCAAAGGAAAGAAACATTTTGAAAGATCCAATTGGCAAATAGCCAAAGAAAAAGAGCACAAACTTCTCTTGTTCTGAATCCACTGCTGTTAGACAGCAACGTATTATGATAAAAATCTGTTTGATAGCATGAGAATATCAGGCAAATATGCACCTATATTTTAGTGATAGTAATTCAGTGTTAACTTTACATTTATATTAATCTCTGTAGTTTATGAAATGTGTTCAAGAAAATCGTAAAAAAAAATCCAATATACCAAGACAGAGGTAAAAATAAATGCAACTATTTAAAAATAAACGAACATAGCCAGGCCAGGTGGCTCATGCCTATAAACCCAGCACTTTGGGAGTCCAAGACAGGAGGATCGCTTGAGCCCATGAGTTTGAGACTAGCCTGGGCACCATGCCAAAACCCCGTCTCTACAAAAGATACAAAAGTTAGCTGAGTGTAATCACGTGCACCTGTAGTCCCAGCTACTCAGGAGGCTGAGGTGGGAGGATAGCTTGAGCCCGGGATTTCCAGGCTGCAGTGAGCCATGATCATGCCACTGCACCCCAGCCTGGGTGACAGAGTGAGACCCTGTCTCAGAATTAAAAAATATATATAATAAATAAATAAATAATAGAATAATAAAAATAAAACAGTAAAATACAAGAGAAAAAAAGGAATGAGTAAATTTTTAAGTGCTTACTGTGTATGTAAGGTACTATGTCAAGAAATTCTTATGCATTACCTTCATAATTTTATGTAATACAACAAGAAAACAAGATAGAGTCAATTTGATATTATTGAATAGATTTGATTTTGTTAACTAATGTTTTCGTTAATGCAAACAAATGTGATAAGACTTTAATGAATCCATCTTAATCTGGAAAATAACAAGTAGCCAAAACAACCAAGAAATCTTTTTCTCTATTCTGAAGAATCCTCTGTTTCACTGAACTTAAAATCATGATAGAATTAGGAACTATACTCATTGTAAGAAAATAAAATGGGAACTACCCTCATTGGAAGACAATAAAATAGGAACTACACTCATTGGAAGACAATGAAAGTCTCATCCAAAGGATTATCTCCCAGAAGAGTACAAGTGGTGATACAAACACACACACACACACACACACACACACACACACAAACACAGAGAGAGAGAGCGAGAGCACAGTTTGGTTTTTGCTTTTCATTTTACACAGAACATAACCTTGTATCTGGATTCAGGCAGTAATGGTAAAGTGTGGAAAACTGCTACCTCTTCAACACAGAGATAAAAACTTATAAGCCATGCTTTAGTTCATAATTACTTTTCCTCTGCATCTGTTTCTAAACTTTCATACCTAACTTTATAAACCTCCACTTAAGCCTTTAGCTCTCAGGATTGCTGCCTAACTGTGGTGATTTTATTGAATTTTGCTTATTATTTATTTATTCAGCAAATACTTAGCAAAATCTATGTGCAAAATACAGTGCTAGTCACTGGTGATATGACGATTAACAAAATTAGTCAATGTTCTTTACCCTCATAGAGCTAATTCTTTTTATTTGAGAATAGAGGTATTAATTTAAAAATACATAATGATAGACATATAATCAAATGTAGGTATTTAGAAAATCCCCCTCTCCACCCATATGCAAGGAACAAAAACATCAAATGTATTTTGAGTAAAATATCAAGTTAAAAACAGCCAGAAGGGACGAAGAACAACCCTTCCCTTACTCATCAGGCTTTATATGCCATTCCTGTAAATTACATGTGTGCAGAACACTAACTGTGCAGAGCTACACATAGTATGGGAAAGGGGGATCAGGGAACAAAGAAAAAATGGCATGATTATAAAGCAAATGATACTGGTTTAGAAAACCAAGACAATCATAGGAATTTAAAAGTTCTAGGGATTATAGAAGGATAGCAAAATTCAATACATTTTTTTTCAGTCATAATATATGGATTTATCTCCATCATTAGATTTTTGGGAGAGCAAAAACTAAAACACTTGTTTGAATAATATTTATTACTCTTCAGTAGCCTAAAAATTCAGTTTATAAAATATACTATAGAATTAAAGTACAGTGTGCTGCAGTGTACAACAAAGATACCAAAACTAATCTGGGAGTTCAGAGAAGGCTTTCCAGATAAAGGTGTTTTAAAAATGAAATATGAAGGATAACTAAGATTTCTGCAAGTAAATAGTAGAAACTGGGAAAGAGTGGGTTCAAAGAAGAAGTGATGACATTTATAAAGGACCAGTGTTGAGACAAGCGCAGGTCATCTAGGGTCTCATGGGCCCCACATTAAGAACTAAGGTTGTCACACTAAGACCATTTGCAAGCTACCATCTATTCAAGAAAATTAAGTAGATGTTTGAAATAATTTGAATATGTCCGGTAGAAGAGATCAGGTTCAAAGTAATTTTAAAGATTCTTGTATCGGCAAAATTCTATTGATCCATGAAATTTGCCATATACTTTTTACCTTTATGATCATATATCCATCACTATGCAAGGCAATTTATTACACGTGTCAGACAGGTAGCATAATATGTAAGTGTGGTGAGTGATTGTTTCAAGTTAACATAATAATGAACAGCCTTATATAGTAGAGTTTGAGGTAGAATTTGAAACAAGCATGTAATTCTGATAAGCATCATAGTCACAGTGGTTAACATGATGGCAGTATCTTCTTTGAGGAGAACAGAATAAGAAAAACACCGATATGAGAATGTGAGGGGCATGTTCTGAGTGCAGTGAGGTGAGCAGTTTGGGAATCATAGAAATGAATTATAAGCCTACATGGGAGGTCATAAAATCCTGAACTAAATCAGTGTCAGAGAGGGTGATACAACACGAGAATTCAGAAACACATCCAATTAAAAATCTGTAAGACTTTATGGCTAACTAGATATGAAAAATCAGGGATGAATATAAAAGAAAATGTTTGCTTTATACGTGAGTGATAGGAAGATAAGTACCAAATAAGAAATTTCATTAACTCGGTTACAATCAGTCTTCATGTAGTTCTCACTTTCACATAGTATTTTTAAATGACACTGTAACAAGACTGCCAGGTTCATATGTGTGCTGCATAGCAACAGACACATACATTGACAGTGGGGTTTGCAGCAAAGAGTTTAATAATCACAAGGCAACAAACTAGGAAATGGGAAGAATTCTCAAGCCTCAAATCTATTTTGTTGAGGAGTTTTGGACAAGGAGATTCTGAAGGGTGAAGGGCTAGAAAATTTGGGTTGTTGATTGGTTGGGATAAGGGGGATGAAATCATCGTAATATGGTAACTGAATTTCTCCATGAGACGGTTCTTACTAGGCCCTCCAGACCAGCTGGTGTTGATAGTTTTGTTGGCATGCATAACCTAAAGAAGAAGCTTAAACAGAAAGCCTATTTCTTCACAATACCTTGAATTTTATCCATACAACAGGAAAAGAATAAAAACTCTTGTAAAAAGAGTTACATTATCCCGGAATAGCAAGTAGTTACCAGCTACAAAAAAGTGGGTCAAAGGGCAAGCTGGCTTAATGACTGCCGATACTGTGCTTCAAGCCTAGTCAGACTTTATTTTTTCTCCTTAACTGATATTATAAAATGTTATTTGAGATGGTTTAATATACACCCTAAAATGTATGTTTTTTACTTAATTTAGACTTCTGTATATCAGCTGAAAAATAATAACTATGAGTTACTGCATGCTGGTACTCTCTGCCAGCCAGTCATTCAGTTTTGGTGGCATATTCATCAATGTCAGCAGAACGATACCTGTTGGTACAAGTGTTTACATATTTAAATACATTTTAATTGTATTTTATAACAGAAGAAACTTAAGAAAAAACTAATGCTTCTTAAAGAAGTACAGACCTAATACATTAATTCAAGCATGATGAAGATAAAATAATCAAGTAGAAAAAAAATCCCCCTTTAGACTTGTTGGATTTAAACGTGTAGTAAATTTTGAAAGGAAAACATTGTTCAAAAAGTACCACATGCCACAGATATATCTATTAAGTGTGTATCTAAACAAGAGTTGTATATCAGGAGTTTAATTTTTCTCTTTAAGAAAATAAGTTCTTATATAGTACAAAACTTTTGTTGTTGGTGTGTGACATATTTGGCATGGTACATGTTTTCTCAAGTATGCGTTGTAATAAAGTACTTCTTGTAGGAAATTCAGAAGAGTAAATCAGTTTTTTGGCATATGAAGAAAAGTGTTTTAGAAATGTAGTTTGAGGTGATGGTGAACATGAATGTGGAAATATCTTGTAAATAGTTAAAACATTAACACTAGAGCCCCAGTTGGAAATAAAAGTTTAGGAACTTTTTGATAACAGTAGGTATACAGACCATAAGAGTGGAACCAAATTACTAATGGGATAACAGATCCAGGAATATTTTGTAGATACTGGCATTTTAATACATAAAAAAGGTGTAAAGGCTTTGGATCCATGGATGGCTGAAAACTGGAACTGAGCTCTCTGCAAAATGGTAGAATCCATATTTCTATAAAACAGGCATTAAAATATCTCTACTCACTGGCCTAGAGGCCTAGAGACTTAGTAAGAATGTTGGCCATCTTGACAGTGTAAAAAAATTATTACCTGTGAGGAATCAGAACCCCAAACAAGCACCACAGGCAGAAAAATGTCTAATTTATACTATGCAAAAATGATAAAAATTGCAAACAAAGAAATTAATATAAAAGTAGCCTTGGAAACATTGATACCCTTAGAGGCTGACAGAGACAAATATGAAGCTGAAGCAAATCTGCACAATCCAGTAGATGGAAGAATCCTGTACAGAAATAATTACTTTGAAGATGAGATTATAGTTAAAATGATATATCACGCATGGAAAGGAACCACTAAGAGAGAGTAAGCAAATAAAACAAACATACAATTTAATACAATGTAAACTATATTTAATAGAACAAAGTGAAAGAGATTTACAGTATTTTAAAAGAATAATTAAGAGTCAAATAAAGCATAGATATAATACAAGTAAGAGCAAGAAACCATAGAAAAATAAAAATCAAATAAAAATTCTTAATCAAAATACAAGTATTTTTTGTAAGAAACTTGAGGAAAAGAAAAAAGTAGACTATATATAGTTGAAGAAATACTTAATGGAATGGAATATAAATCTGAGAGAATGATCCAATTGTAGCAAAGAGCATTAAAGATAAGAAAAATTTAAGAAAGAAATCCAAACAATATGGAGAAGATCCAATAGAGTATTATCTAGTAGGAGCTCCAGAAGGACAGATTAAAGAAGATGAGAAAGAGACAATTTTCTAAAAATAATTGACTAAGAACTTCACAGAATGGAGAAAAGACAAACCTGCTTACCATTAAGGAATACACTAGGTACTGAACAAGGTGAAAAACAAAATCATCAAACTTATATCTAGGCTAATCAAGTCACTAAAATGGAAATCTCAAAGACCAAAAGAATACATACAGTTTACCAGAAAGAAAAGACTAATTATCCACAATGGAACTGTAGGCTTACATAAGGCTTCTTATCAGCAAAAATAAAGGTCAGAATTAAATGGAATAATTTCTTCAATGTACTGATATAACTTTTTCTTTCTTTTTTTTTTTCCAGAATCTCCACCCAGGCTGAAGTGTAGCGGCGCAATCTCGGATCACTGCAACCTCTGCCTCCCAAGTTCAAGCGATTCTCGTGCCTCAGACTCCCGAGTAGCTGAAATTACAGGCGTGTGCCACCATGCTGGGATAATTTTTTTATTTTTAGTAGAGATGGAGTTTTGCCATGTTCAAGGCCAGGTTGGTCTCGAACTCCTGAACTCAAGTGATCACCCACCTCAGCCTCCCAAAGTGCTGAGATTACAAAAGTGAGCCATTGCACCAGCCAATGTGCTGATATAACTTAATCTAAAACTATAAATTCATTTAAAGTGCCATTTAAGAATGAAACTGAAAGAAACATTGGGACCTACAAAATGTGTGGGTTTACTACTATAAAATGTACTTAAGTTTGAAAAAAGAAATGAAGGACTTGGAGGCAAGAGCAATGATGAAGAAAGAAATTGGTAAAACTAGTTGGTAAATTTGAATCAGTAATGGTTAACTCTCCAGGAATGTTCCAATCAAACTGTAAATAAAAGTACCAATCAATTATAATAATAATTACTGTGAGGCTTAATAACAATGTGCACCTAGAAAGCTAGACAATACTATGAAAAATTGGAAGAGATATATTTGAATCAAAGTATTCTAAGATCTTTGTCTTTGAGGAAAGAAAATATAGACACTGACTAATTATAACAATTTCAGCTTAAGTGCACCTGTTGAAATGTAAAGAAAATCATCAAAATAAAATAGAAAATATAAATTCCAGACAAATAGAGGAAAGAAAAAAATGTAAGAGATAGATAAATGATGAAAATTTGGTCAATTCAATACATGACAAGAAAGGGAAAAAAAGAACAAAGAGAAAAATGGTAAAGAAAAACAGAAAATTAATAGAAATGAATCTATGTACTAATCACAACTAATAAAATTATTGGCATCTGTTTAAAGAGAGGCAGAAATACAGTCCAGATACAGGTAATGAAGATAGACAAATATAATAAAAGATACACCACGAAAGTAATACTAGTATTAACCAATAGCAATCTGATGCACAGGATGGGATACCATCGAGTTCACAGAATAAATCAGCTTTATCTCTGTATCTCTCTCTCTCTGTATTATGTATCTACCATCCGTTTGAATATGGGTAGATAGCAAAACCATGATGCCAATTTTTAAAAGCACAGAAGTATATTGCATTGTTATATTACTTATAGAAGTTTAAAATGTCAAAAGTACTTTATTATTTATAGAAAACATATACATACGTGGTAATTTATAAGAACATGGATTTGGGATGCTAACAGTGGGATCTTTACTTGTAAGAATGTTTTATTTCTCCTTAAAATATCACAAGAAAATACAGCAAATGAAGATGATATCATCATATTTATTAATGTTTCTTCAGCAGTTAGTGTTTAGCATTTTTGAAAACACTTTATTTGTATTAAGTTATTTAATATTATAGAAGTACTATGAGGTTGATATTTTAAAATGTTGTGTACTGGATACATGGGCATTTGTTATATTACACTACATAATTTTGATATGGTTAAATATTTAATAATGATAACAGCAAAACCAAATGTTCTGAGTACTCAGGAGGTCCCTGGTGCTACTTTTGAGGAATATAGTTTTAACGCGTAGAAGTGAATACAAAGAAAATGATAGAAAATAACAGCAGATTTAACTCACGTAAGTTCTATAGAGCAGTTTTACTCCCACATACATGCAATATAGGTTTACAAGAAAGGCGCACATTTTGTAAGCATATAGGGTGTGTCTGTTTATTTTTATCTCCACATGACACTCAGAAACAGCCTCTAAATCAAAATGGTCTCAATAGATATTAGTCAAATACAAAGGAGAGTCAGATGACATATTTTAAGCTCTATGCAAGCAAATTCTTGGCTATTTTTAGAAATTTACTATCTCAAAAGTCAATTCATTTCAATTTTTTCTCATTTTCAAATATGATATAATAGCTCAGAGTATGCCCTCTTTCATTGCTGAAGACAGTGCTACTGATCTACTTGTGGAAAAATATTAACATTAACATGTTTCCCAAGAGACAGTGTGATATTATATTTATGCCTGATAAAATTTGGTGATCGTGCACATGAATTTACAATATCCCTAGGTAGTTTACAGTCCCATCTGTGTCAGGGAAACAAAGCTATTTCAACTACAGCATAAGAGAATAAAAAATGTTGTCCAAAATTTTATTAAATACTTACTTTATAGACGGCACTTTAGCATGTGCTTATTAATATGCACCTTACAAAACTGAGCTCATAAGTGAGAATTTGACCTGATAAAATTTGAAATACTTTGCTTTGGCAAGGTCAGCATATTGGTATTCCTGCTAATTCTACATCACAAATACCACACTTAGTCAATAGCGCTTCAAACATTGGGATGCAGTGAGCAAAACACAGGCATCCTCAGAAGAGATTCTTCTTTATACTACAATCTTGAGCAAGTTACTTCTCTCCAGGTTTCTAGTTTTCTTCTCTGGAAACTGAGGACATCATACTAGATAGTCCTGAAGACTTTGTCCCTGAACAACTCCAGGAAAATAATTTTTAAAAGTCTGATTCCACATATTAAAATCCTATCCTAATTTTGAAAACTAGATAAAATTTTATTTAAAAAGTGTTACGGATAACCTAAAAATAAGACAGTAGAACCAGTGTTCTTTAAGAAGAAACAGTAGAGAATGGATGCCCTAGGGAATCCATAACCCTAAAAAAAGTTTGATAAATACTTCTGTGAAAATTTCAGATTTTGGGTAGCATAAGGGAATGTTGGAAATTTGTGTGGTGTATGTAGAATCTACTAGGTTGTATACATAATTTTATTAATATTGAATATGTAACAGCGGCACTTGCATTACTTCAAACGTCAATCAATGGCTTGATTAATGACTTTTGGAAGGATAAGACAAAAAGTTTATAAAAAGAAGTCTAAGAATGGCATCTGAAAGAGGCCAGTGACTTCACTTAAAAATGTGTTTCTGCCCTAATGCAAACAAAATGTGGCTACATTATCTTGTTATCCAAATATTTTGACAGTTATTTAGAAAATGTGAGCATATCCGTCTTTTCTTGTTAGAGATTTATTCTTTTGTGGAATTTTTCATTCATACTTTTTGTAGAAATAATAATCCCATTTCATATGTGGGTACTTTAGAGTCAACAAACCAATTAGTTAATTTTATTTACACAATCGCTAGATATAGTAGGCAGACATTTCAGATGTAGAAATAAAAGCTTGGAGAGATTAAGTACTCTGGGAAGTGGCAGAACCACAATGAAAACCTAGGTTAACCTGTCTCTGCAATCATACATTCCTTTCTATGTGACCATCATGCCAAAATCCCTTTTAATGAAAGTGCCCTACATTAACAAATATCACCCTTAAGGCAATATCTAGCTTTTATTAGGGGACACTAATTCCTTACTCCTTTGGAAGGAAGAGTGGGTCTTTTAGCCAGCTCCTTCTTCTACCTTTCTTTAGTTTGTTAAGTTTTATTGATATATAATTCTATCTTTTCTGTCGTTTGGCTTGCTCTCAGAAAGGTGCACATAGTTGTGCGCTCCAGGTTGCATAATAAACCTATAAAAAATGACTGTCTCTTTGAAGGGGATGAATAGCAAATTTATAGTGTTGTCTGTGACTAGACAAGTCCAAACAATTTTAGGGAATGCAGCAAGCAGTGATAAGTGTAAGTTGCATCCTCCAATTTAACATTTAATTGCAAAAATACTAATATTTTCATCTTGGTATTTCTCACCCCTGACTGTATCTCTCAATTGATTCCAAGTGCAGAAGGAAAATGAGATGCTTTTATTGGGCCCACTAAAACACTGACATTGACAGGAATCCAATGATTCATTTTCCTGATTATATCTACTTTGAAGGGCAATTAAAAAATACAAATGAATATGACATGTTCTCAGTCTATTATTAAGAAATATACACAATTTTAACTTCAAATATCTCTCAAATATCTCTGGTCTGAATATCAACATTCCTCTTCTTGTTTACAGTTTCTTATGGCTCAAGAAAAATAGTAGCTCCGAGAAAATTTTTCTTCAAATATTATAGAGTTTATGGATGGCCAGTGGCAGGACTTGACAAAATATCAAAATGTTGACAAATTAACTGGAATTTAGACTACAGGTCAAAACAGATCTATCACTAGCAAATGCAAGGAAGGAATCTTAGAGTAGTGGAACTCAGGAGGACTTAGATTAGTTGAGATTTAGCTTGTGGCCTGAAGTAGGATTCCATTCTTTAGGATAGTAGAGTAGAGTAAGGCATATCCTGGTCTAGACTACAAGTTTGTGACTCATGCATAGAAAATATGACAAAGACCCAGTTCCTAGAAAGCAGAGTGTTAGTGGAAAGGAAAGGAGGAAAATGTGAGTAACAGAACTAAGGTAAAAGGTTGGAGTGGCAGGTCTGGTTGTTTGGTCATCAAGCTATGCAATAAATGATCTCCATACTTGCTTCTAGAATCTAACTCAGAGCTAAGCTACAAATCAGAGTTCTATTACCCCACCTTTGAGAAACAGGAGAAGAAGCCACAGAAATTATTACCACAGCATCTAGTGCAACGCCATGTTTCCAGTTGATACTGGTGAACACTGGTAAAGAGAGAGTGTTATGATATTGGAGAATAAAAGCATGGATTAAGTATTAGGAAACCTGGATTCTAATATTGGCTATGTCAATAACTAGCTGGGCAGTCTTGGAGAGGTCACTTTTCCTCCCTGAACTTTAATTTTCTTCTCTATATGGTGAGGGATTTGGAATATATGGATCTCTCTTATTTCTTTCATGTTTAGTATTCTATGATAAGAGGACAAATCACTTGTATCGACTATTTTATTTAAGCCAGATATGCTGAGATGCATGACTGACTGTACCTGAGATCAGAACATGCTTACATAACCAAACCAAAACCTAGGTTTTTTTTCAGTTGACTGTATTTAGAAACATCATTAAAAACAGCATTCTTGTTTTGAGTTCTTTGGTCCTTCTCTCCACTTTTTTGGCCAATATTAAAATGATGTCACTGAATATTCACAGGGACATTCAAAATAAATTTTCCTTTTGTTTGTTTATTCTACAAATAAAGTGAACATTTCATACTTTTTAAAGTGATAATACTTGGCATAGGCCATATGCGTTTATGTTATTAGTGGGTAATTTTTAAGCTGTATTTTTCGATGTGTTTCACAAACTAATGAATATTTTATATTTCCTCTGAATTTCATCCAAACTATTATGGTTGCATCTCCTATTAGATCTGAAGACTTGATTTAGAAATATTTCAAAGATGAAATATGTCTGGGCATTTTAATCTTCCTTGTGCAGGAAGGAAAGGTAATGGATCCATTCTTATTTTGTTTGATTATTTTCCTTTGTAGTAAGTTAGTTTGGGAGATTTTCTGGACAACAATGTTCTTCTTGTTTGGCAAAATTACATCTATTGGACAACACTATTCATGCCTCAATTGACGTTGCCTCACAATTTATAGTGTTGTTTTTGATTATGAAATAAGGTTCCACTTGTAAAACTTGCAATTTCTTGACTCTGGGTGCCAAGGAAATAATAAGAAAGGCTCATACCCCTAGACACACCTTGGTTTCTCCTAAATCATTTTATTCCTTTTTTGCAGAGAATCCAGGCATCTCACAGCTATTTTTCCTATTCCATTTTTAAGTCATCTTCATTAAGAAGGCAACATTTGAGTTTTACGTTGAAACATATATTTTTGTTAAAACGCATCAGCACAATAATTCTTTGACTTTCAGTTTTTATAAAATGGAAGGAACTAAGTGAATTAAATGAAGCTATAAGAATCAAGTCCTTATTTCATTTTGGCAATTAAGGAACGATTTTTCAAAGTAAGTAGTATGGAATCCAAGGATTTTGAGCAAAAAAACTTAAACGTATTCTAACACAGTTTACAAATACTAATATTTCCATTATAGGTTTTCTCAAAGACCCTTTGAAAATGTATTTAACTGTTATTATACTAATGAGTTAACTCACATAGTTTTTGCTGTTATACTTCTCTATACAGAAAAAGTTATAATCTGTCATGTATCCTATAACTATCTGAGTATATGCGGCAAGCAACAAAAATATCAACTGTAGACCAAAAATTATGTGAGGTTCTTTTGAGTAGGTTACATGTGAAGAAAGAATAATGGAGCTATAAGATAAACATACATGAAACAGCTAGAGAACAATAAATCATGTGCTACTAAATTGAAATATAGTATTAATTGAACCCTATACTAAAATTCATGCTGTGAAAAGGTAGTTGTTTAATTCACAGATACTTTAAATACAGATAAGAGTTTTAGAGCAAACACAACTGACTTGTTGCACATGGAAACCAAAAATGGTCATATGCCTTGGTAAAGCAACAGGAAAGTGTCAAGTGTTCATGACAGCAAGCCACAATTAGAAAATAACTATACTTAAAGGAAAATCAGGTCATCTGGTTTATTTAGAAAATTTGAATTATCTTGGTCTCTCCAAAACAACGCATGATGCTGTCTCAAGACACTTTTTCTAGACTAGGAGAAGAAGACATCAATGATTTCATTGATATTATTACATTAAAAATCTAGGGGAACTTTTCGTTCGGCAGGAAATACAAAATAGCTTTAGCTCCTCAATAAAAATGAAATAGCTTATTAAGGCACCAGTGTGTGGGGTGGTTATTTCAGTTTAAATAGGTAACATGCTCATAGTAACACTCCTGCTAATTGGTTCAATCCACAAGAAGCAGTGAGATCCCAAAATCTGCCAGTTTTTTAGACAACACAGGCTTTTAAAATTAGCAGAGATATAAGTTAAGGTGACTCAGGGCACCTTCTTAGCATCAAGTGATCCCAGTTGTATTTCTATTGTAAATGGCAGAGTTGACACCGCTGCCACCCAGCTGCCCCCAGAGGAATGAGTGGTTGCAGTGAGTGAAGGCAGCTCTGAAAAAACATGTAAAATGTGACGTTTATCTGTTGACTATTTAGAAATGACTTAACACCCCTGGGGCACATCCGCCTCTGATTCACTCTCATTGTCTGTCACTGTTCTCAAAAGAGGCAATAGCAAGCATGAAAGATCTTTATTATAAAACACCTTCGCCCCATGCTGAGGTCACATTCCAATGACCATGGGTCTATGGATAATGAAACATGCTTTACATAGCCTAGGACAGTAGCTTTAACATTTTCCTTTTTTAACTTTGGCCCATGATAAAAAACAATAATAAATAGATTTTACGTAGAAAATCTATATACACACACATAACAAGAAAACCATATTTTAATGAAAATACCCTTCTATATTAATTTTAAAATGGTTTTTTTTTAGTTCTGGGAAGAATGTCAATGATAATTTAATGAGAATAGTATTGAATCTATAAATTGCTTTGGGTAGTATGGCCATTTAAACAAATTGATTCTTCCTATCCATGAGCATAGACTGTTTTTCCATTAGTTTGCATCATCTCTGATTTATTTGAGCAGTGTTTTGTAGTCCTCCTTATAGAGATTTTTCACCTCCCTGCCTAGCTGCATTCCTAGGCATTTTATCTTTTTGTGGCAATTGTGAATGGGATTGTGTTCCTGATTTGGCTCTTGGCTTGACTGTTGTTGGTGTATAGGAATGCTAGTGGCTTTTTTATACATTAATTATTTATCCTGAGACTTTCCTGAAGTTGTTTATCAGTTTAAGGAACTGTTAGGCTGAAACTATGTGGTTTTCTAAATACAGGATCATGTCATCTGCAAACAGGGATAGTTTAGCTTCCTATTTGGCAGCTCTTTATTTTTTTCTCTTGCCTCATTGTTCTGACCAGGACTTCCAATATTATGTTCAATAGGAGTGGTGAGAGAAAGCACCCTTGTCTTGTGCCGGTTTTCAAGGGGACTGCTTCCAGCTTTTGCCCACTCAGTATGATCTTGGCTGTGAGTCAGTCATAGGTAGCTCGTATTATTTTGAGGTATGTTCCTTGAATACCTAGATTACTAACAGTTTTTAACATGAAGATGTGGCTTTTTGATCTGCTGCTGGATTAGATTTGCCAGTATTTTGTTAAGGATTTTTGCATTGATGCTCAACAAGGATATTGGCCTGAAGGTTTTTTTGTTTGTTTGTTTTTGTTTTGTTTTTTGTCTCTGCCAGATTTTGGTATGAGGATGATGCCGACCTCATAATGAGTTAGGGAGGAGTCCCTCCTCCTCAATTTTTTTGGAATAGTTTCAATAGGAATGGTACCAGCTCTTGTTTGTACATCTGGTAGAATTCAGCTGTGAATCCCTCTAGTTCTGGGCTTACTTTTGGTTGGTAGACTATTTATCATTGCCTCAATTTCAGAGCTCATTATTGGTCGGCTCACGGATTTTCTTTCTTTCCAGTTCAGTCTTAGGAGGGTGTATGTGCCTAGGAACTTGTCGATTTCTTCTACATTTTCTAGTTCATGTGCATAGAGGAATTCATAATATTCTCTGGTGGTTATTTGTGTTTCTGTGGGGTCAGTGGTAGCATCCTTCTTGTTTCTAATTGTGTTTATTTGGATCTTCTTTCTTTCCTTTTTAATATTCTAGTGAATGGTTTACCTATTATATTAATTTCTTTTCAAAAAAACACAGTTCCTGACTTCACTGATCTTTTGAATGGTTTGTTGTATGGAACCACAAAAGAGCCTGAATATCCAAAGCAATTCTAAGCAAAAAGAACAAAGCTGAAGGGATCAAACTATCCAACTTCAAACCATACTATAGGTCTGCAGTAACCAAAACAGTGGATACAGGTCCAAAACCAGACACATAGACCAGTGGAACACACTAGACAACCCAGATATAAGACTGCACACCTACAACTATCTTATCTTCAAGAAAGCTGATGAAAACAAGCAACAGGAAAAGACTCCCTATTGAATAAGTGGTACTGGGATAACTGGCTAGCCATATGCAGAAGATTGAAACTGCAGCCCTTTTTTACAAAAATTAACTCAAGATGGATTAAAGACTTAAATGTAAAGCCCCATACTATAAAAACCCTGGAAGACAACCTAAGCAATACCAATTGAGACATAGGAATGGTCAAAGATTTCATGACAAAGACATCTAAAGCAATTGCAACAGAAGCAAAAATTGACAAATGGGATCTAATTAAATGACAGAGCTTCTGCACAGGAAATGAAACTATCAACAGAGTAAGCAGACACTCTACAGGATGGGAGAAAATATTTGCAATCTGTGCATCGAACAAAGGTCTAATATACACAATCTATAAGAAACAATTCAACAAGCAAAAAATAATCAACCTAATTAAAAAGTGGGAAAAGTACCTGAACAGATACTTTTCAAAAGAAGACATATAGTTAGCCAACAATCATATACAAAAAAAGCTCAGTATCACTGATTATTAGAGAAATGTAAATCAAAACCACAATGAGATACCATCTCTACCAGTCAGAACTGCTATTGTAAAAAACTCCAAAAATAACAGATGTTGTGGAGGTTGTAGAGCAAAAGGAATTCTTATATGCTGTTGGTGGGAGTGTAAATTAATTCAGCCATTGTGGAAAGCAGTATGGCGATTCCTCACAAAACTGAAAACAGACCAAGCGTTCAACCCAGGAATCCCATATCTGGGTATATACCCAAAGGAATAGAAATTATTCAACCATAAAGACACAGGCATACATATGTTCAGTGAAGCACTACTCACAATAGCAAAGGCACGTAATCAACTTACATGCCCATCAACAGTAGACTGGATATGGAAAACATAGTACATATACACCATGGAATGCTATGAAGCCATAAGAAAGAATGAGATCATGTCCTTTGCAGGAAGATAGATGGAGCAAACTAACACACAAACAGAAAAACAATACCACATGTTCTCACTTATAAGTTGGAGCTAAATGATGAGATCATGTGAACACATAGAAGGGAACAGCACATGCTGGTGCCTTTCAGAGTGGTGAGGATGGGAGGAGAGAGAGGATCAGGAAAAATAACTAATGGGTATTAGGCTTAATACCTGGGTGACAAAATAATCTGTACAACAAACCCCATGAACAGGTTTAGCTATATAACAAACCTGCTCTATATACCCCTAAACTTAAAATAAAAGATAAAGAAAAAAGAAAAAAATACCTTTAATTGTGCAAAATGCTTTATGACAGTTTTATTCTATTTCATTTTATTTTTTTAAGTTGCTGGTTGCAGCCCATTTAATTTATTGCAAAACTCACTAATGTACTTCCACTTGCAGTTTGCAAAACATTGGTAAAGGAAGCTCTATTACAGTTCCAATCTTTTCAACCTGTTTTGTCACCAGGAAAAATAAACGAAAACTTAAAACAGTTTATAAATATGTGATGTGAAGTTTGAGATACAAATGTTAAAGTGCATTTTGCAAGTGCTAAAGTACTATATTTGTTATTTTTCTTTGATTTTACTAAAAAATATGGTGTGACATAAATGAACATCTAGGGCTGATGATTTACAAAAATCATGAATTATCACCACATTTGTATTTCAGTATCAAATTATAAATTTTGTTACAAAAATCAGTACCATTGCTATACGCCAACAGTGAACAATCTGAAATAGAAATCAAAAACTAATCTCATTTACAATAACCACACATAAAATTAAGTAACTAGGAATGAACTTAACTAAAGAATTGAAAAATTTCTATAATGAAAACAATGAAACACTGATGAAAGAAAGTGAAGAGGACACCAAAAACATATTCCATGTTCATGGATTGGAAAAAATAAACATTGTTAAAATGTTCATACTACCCAAAGCAATTCACGGATTCAAAGCAATCCTTATCAAAATACCAATGACATTCTTCACAGTTATAGAAAAAAAAACTATCCTAAAATTTATATGGGGACACAAAAGATGCAGAATAGTCAAATCCATCCTAAGCAAAAATAATAAAACTGGAGGAATCACATTACCTGACTTCAAGTTATACTACAGAGCTATAGCAACCAAAACAGGACGGTACTGGCATTAAAACGGGCACATAGACTAATGGAACAGAATAGAGAACCCAGAAATGAATTTGTGTGCTTACAGTGGGATATCCATATGCAGAATGAAACTGGACTCTTATCTCTCCCCGTATACAAAAATCAAATCAAAATACGTTAAAGACAAATATAGGACTTGAAAATATGAAACTACTACAAGAAAACAAAGAAAACATTGGGGAAAATCTCCAGGACATAGGTCTGGGTAAAAATTTTTTGAGCAATACCCCAGAAGCACAGGCAACCAAAGCCAAAATGGACAAAAAGAATCACGTCAAGTTTAAAAGTTTCTGCATAGCAAATAATACAATCAGCAAAGTCAAGAGACAACCTACAGAATAGGAGAAAATATTTGTGAAGTATCCATCTGACAAGAGATTAATAATCAGAATATATAAAAAGCTACGAAAAAATCTGATAATCCAATATAAAAATGGGCAAATATGTGAATAGATATTTCAGAAAAGAAGACATACGAATGTCAAACAGGCATATGAAAAGGTGCTCAACAGCATTGATCACCAGAGATATGCAAATCAATACTACGAGATGTTTTCTCACCCCAATTAAAATGGCTTCTATCCAAAGACAGGTAACAGCAAATGCTGGTGAAGATGTGGAAAAAAAGGAACACTTGTACACTGCTGGTGGAAATGTAAATTAGTGTAACTGCTATGGGGAACAATTTGGAGGTTCCTCCAAAAACTAAAAATAGAGCTACTATATGATCCAGCAAATCCACTGCTGGCTATATATCTAAAAGAAAGGAAATCAGTATGTCGAAGAGATATCTACACTCCCATGTTTGTTGCAGCACTGTTCACAATAGCCAAGATTTGAAGCAACCTAAGTGACCATCAACAGATGAATGGATAAAGAAAATATGGTACTTATACACAATGGAGTACTATTTAACCATAAATAAATGATATTCAGTTATTTGCAATAACATGGATGGAACTAGAGATCATTATATTAAGTGAAATAAGCCAGGCACAAAAAGACAAACATCACGTGTTCTCACGTATTTGTGGGATGTAAACATCAAAACAACTGAATACATGCAGATAGAGAGTAGAAGGATGGTTACCAGAGGCTGAGAAGTATAGTAGGAGGGTTTGGGGGAGGTGGGGATTATTAATGGGTACCAAAAATAGTTAAAATGAATGAATAACACCTAACATTTGATAGCACAAGAGGGTTTCTATTTTCAATAATAATTGTACATTGAAAAATAACTAAAAGAGTATAATTGGATTGTTGATAACACTAAATATAAATCATTGGGGGGATGGATACCACCTTTTCCATGTTGTGATTATTACACATTGCATGCCTATATTAAAACATTTCATGTGCCCCATAAATACATACATGTACCATGTACTCACAAAATTAAAAATACAAATAATAAAAAAATCAAACTCCACATATTATCTGGCCATGCAAAGAGGTTGATCTATATAAACCTTTTGAAAGATCTCCCCTCCACTATGCATTTCAAAAAAATATTTAGAAGAGTCAAATTAACTGAAATGTATTAATGGTCATGAAAATCCACAAAATGAAGTGTTGGCTATTAGAGAAGTGATTAGCTTATTTGTTAGAACTGCAAGCAGTGATCTTTCATGGCATTCTTTTTTGTTGCCTTACCTAGCAATGACAAATTTATTTCATGCACATAACATATAATATTGACATTAAATGCATATAGATGTATATTCACTACTCACCAAAACTGTTCATACAAATCTTATGAAAAATCATGGAAAATAATGTATTCTGAAAATAAAAAATTATATATTCTTACTTAGAGCTTTTGATGCCTGCGGGGCCTCATGTTTTTAAGTTTTAATTTGTCTTTCTTTATACCCAGAAAAGGTTTCTCCTGATTATTTATTTGTTGTATTATTTTTTTAATAAAAACTGTAGTACAAATAAGTAAGGATTCTAGTTCAAGGTTTAATGAATAAGGACCATGATGACTGACACACAGTAGTCAGTAGATGATCAGTGAATATTTTTTGACTTGATAATCATATCTAGACAGAATTACAGTTCTGACTCTTGGCATTTTCTTTTAGTGTTACATTTTTATTCTTCCTCATGGTTTGAAGAAAGTAAAGTTTTCTTAAGCATAACTAGATAGGCATTTTACCCAGTGGACTATAATTCTACTGTCTCACTGTTTCTTATTGCAATGTTTTTAAATTTTCTGGCTACTCTCTTCCCTTGTGTCATGCTCAATTTCATTGCATTCATTTATTTTGGATTAGAAGACAATAACATAATACAACATGACAGATTCAAGTGAACATGATTCTTTATGATATTTCACATCAGCCTAGGAAAATCTGATCAGATGTGGTTAGAAAAAATGATTTTCAAATGACACTTCTCTCTGATCTCATACTTTTAATACGTACAAGACTGTAGTAAAACACTCCAAAGTTTACATAGAAACAGATGCATTGCAAAAGTTTCTAATATTAGATTTGGTTTGTAGTCATGTAAGGCTTTTTTGTTCTTTAGAAGAAGAGTTTGAACTTTCAGATACTGTAAAAAATATAAATAGAAAATTAAATGTCCAAATTAAGGCCTTTTATGGGGATACAATATTAGATACATAATTAATGCACAAAGCTAATGATCTTGGGTTTTTACAAACGTGTTTTCTCTCTAACTCCCAAGGTATGAATTCTTCTTGGGCTACCATGTTTAGACACATTATACTGGATAATGTGATGGACTAGATATCAAATACAGTATAATCTTCTAAACCTAGATTTACTACTATTAGGTAAATTTAGGTATGTGGTAATTCAAGTAATCCAGGGAACTGCCATTAAAATTTTCTGAGCTGCTCTTTGCCCCATATATTAAGGTCATATATAGCCATGCATACTAACACACTGCAACAACTCAAACTTCTTAACGGAATGATATACAGCAGATTCTAAAGAAGAAACTGGAGACACTTCCCCACACTAACCATATGGCCCTTCTGAAGGATCAGTTGGATCTCAAATCTTAACTGGCTGAAGCCAAATGAACCAGTTAACCTTGTCACTATTCTTCTGTTCATGACAGTGGTATGTAGACACAATTTGAGGCACAGCAGAGTAATGAGATTTTTGCTCAAGCCCTACAATTGAATTTTAACAAGGGTTGAATTAATATCAGTCAAAAAAAGTGATCTGAGTCCAATATTGTGTCAAGTGTGGTGAAGTATAGAATCATTATTAAGGAGGTGCATATAGCTCGACCAAAACTGTTGATTTGATGCCTGTACATACACAGCACAAACTTCCTTTGAAAAATTTCAACCTAATTTATCATACAGTTTAGCACAGAATCTGTTAAAGTGATCTAAAATGTAGTTATTATTTAAATTTTTCTAATTTCTCTATCCCCATTATGAAAATGTGGTAACCCCAAAAAATAGCTTTTTAAACAATTTACGAGACATAAACATTTTTGTAAACCCCTTAAATAAATAAGTCTAGTTTAATTTACTTTGAGGACACTGTTTGAGATACTTTGATACATTTATAGTTTATTTAACATACCTAATTTTTACTAATTTTCTCACTTGCAATCATTTTTCCTCTTTTTTTATAAATTATAAATGTTACTCATCTTTCAGCAATTCATCCTATTTCCCAGCCCTAATAGATAAAATTTAAGTTAATAGTTTTCCTTACAATAACTAATATGAAACAAATTCGGGATAAACTAAAAACAATGAGGATATTTCAAAAAGCAAATGACAAAAAGTGTGATAGTTATTATATTTGATGGTTATATGAGTCATAAGTTTCATCATTGACTATTATTTATCTAACTTACTTTTATTAACATCCTCTGGGCCACAAGGCATTTTATTCTGATTCACATTTTTCCAACTGAACTAATAAAAGCTTGTTTTTATGCAACAAAGCAGTGCTTTGTGGCTTTGCTCTTTTCTTGACAGGGTCTTCCAGTCTTGTTAACACCTTTGTGTTTCCCACCACATAAATGAAAGATAAATAATTTCTTAATAACTTCTTCTAAATTGAAGGAATAGTCACACAAGATCCCAAACAATTCCTCATTGTATCTTAAGTCAAAAATAATGCAAAGATGGAGAATAGACTTTAATATTATGGAACATTATACTGATGTTTTCCATCTTCTTGCATAGATTAGCCAATAAAATACAATCAATAAAAGGCAGACAAAAGATAATCTCAGAAATCTCACTGCCTACTATGCTCCCCTCAGTGCACCAGTCACATTATTCACCAGAAAACACAACTTCCTTGCTGGTCTGTCAGTCAAAAGTGTGTAAAATGTCAATGGAAAATAATTGTGACTTTGTATGCATATGGATCATAGGATTTACTTCCAATTAGAGGTATTATAAGATAGTAATTCCCAGCTGATTGTCTACAGTACAATATTGAAAAGGTCAGTAGCTCTCATGAAGGTATTAAAAATACCCCAAACAATATTGAACAAACAATGTAAGATTATGATAATATCACCATTACAACAATATAATGTCTCACAATACTTGGCAGAGGAGCTTTAATAATTGCACTATTCACTTGGTGGATCTTAGGCATGTTGTCAGGATTTGTTTAAAGCTGCCTAATGCCTTGACCTTATTCTCCTGTATTCAAGCAAGGCAAAGCATCTTCGTGTTTCAAGAAATACGCAATCATTCTTTGGTTTGACTTTAAATCTGATGAAATTTTCCATAACATTATGCTTACTTCATAGGAGGAAAGGCTTATTTTACACATGAATAAAAAATTGGTAGCATATCATAATGCCATTGAACAGTTACTGTGGACCACAGTTTAAGATCATCTTTCAAAAGAAGTAATGGTTGTTCCCAATTCAAAGTGATTGACCTAAAAGGAAAAGTGTTTTTAGGTTGCCAATACATCATCCTTCTTTTTGCCAAAACAACTCTAGAGGTCTTCAGACCATTCTTCAAGAACAAATATCTCCTAAGTATCAGTCATCATTGTAATTATATTTTCTTGATGAATGTATTTCTGTATTTTCATCCTGCTTCACCGTTCCTTGGAAATATATGTCCACATGAGTCAGAATAGCT
Source organism: Gorilla gorilla gorilla (assembly GCF_029281585.2). Lineage (NCBI taxonomy): Eukaryota > Metazoa > Chordata > Mammalia > Primates > Hominidae > Gorilla > Gorilla gorilla. The sequence continues at coordinate 139,154,149 of NC_073247.2, forward strand.
TATTACTAGTCAGTAATAAAAATGCCAATAGCAAAATAAGACCTGGGCTTCCTAGGTAAATCACTTAAAATCAACCATAGTTTTTGTTTGTTTGTTTAATAAACATAATGGAGATGGTAGTGAATTGGGTGATTTAAAAGATCTTTTTCTATTTTAAAATTATGTTATTCATGTGATCTTCAAAATAAAGGTATATATTACATATGGCGATTATATTTATCTCCGTTTCTGGTAAAATTTCCCAAAACATGTCTTATAGATGGCATCTTACAATTTTGTAAATTTGTTATTTCAGAATAAAACTTAACTTGCTCTTTTTACACTAATATGGCTTACCTTATGTTATATGCTTTGAATATATAATAGGTAAGGTTGTTATTTCTCTAAAACATAAATGAAAACTGTAAATGTTGTTTTGAGACAGATACATTGTAACGTAGGTATTGAATCTGCTTCTCAATATCAATATTTTATCAATAGGCAGACAGTAGATATTTGGACAGAGAACCAGAGGAAACCAAGGCAATGTTTTCTCCATTCATTGGCAAAACAATCTTTCATACATCATGAATTCATGCATCTTTTTGGTAAATTTGAAAAAAAAAAGGTGGTAGTGACTGCAAATTAAATCAAAGCACTTTGAAAACAGGAATAACAGTGAAAAAGAAGTGGCTTCACAGACTGTGTTTTAGTTACACTTCGTCCTGCCTCAGCATATCCTACATCCAATTCTGTCATTCCCTAGTGTCTGTCCATTAAATTTGGAAGAGCAAGGCAGGTGTTTTGTTAAATATTAACTCATGCTACCCAGAGCAAGAAAAATAACCTCAGAAAATGAAAGATGAATGAACTTATTAAAACATTACACACTGCTTCCAAAAACAAAATAGTAAGAGAAATTCCCTAATCAAGAGGGTAGGTGTCTCATTATGACACATTACTTATTATTTTCTATAAATTCTTGCCTTTTGGATTTGTTATAGACACCAGAGGGTGGAAGTCTATTCATTATTATCACTTCTCCTTTATGTTCTCAAAATGGCTCTAAATGCTCTTCACTTTTCAATACCAGTAATCTGATAGGTAAATATGAGCAAAGAGGGCTGCCAGTTTTAAACATATGGAAAACTAAAGAAGGATTGAGAAGACTGCAGATGTGAAGGAGAAAAAAATTCAACTTCATCTGAACTGAATTGTTTCATTCTTTACATTACAGCCATCAACATTATCAACTTTATCCTACAACATGCTTACCTTTTCTTCAGTCTTTAAAAGGTGTGCCAATCAAGTTCCTGTCCTGCCATTTAGAATATTATACATAAATTATAAAAAAATACATAATTGTCTTTTACTGGTAGAATTGAATGACTTTCCAAACTGAAGTGATTCATGAACAATTCCTTGCCACTTTGATCTTATTTGTCATTTTATATTTCTAAAAGTAAGGAATATTAAACCTAGTAGCAGTCCAATATGTGATACATTTTACAAAATCAGTATTACCTCATTTTTTTTTCATAAATACAAGTCATAGTCCCAATGCCTTGTACACAGCCCCTTGCTTCATTTTTGGATAGCTTAGATTTTATAGATGCTTGACAGCCATTAGTTAATTGGCATCAGACTACTTTTACCCTCTCGACTTTTGCCTTTGTCCCTATTTTTACCAGATTTAGAGGACCAGAAAGTAATTGTGTGCTCTAAAATGTATTCTCAATTCCATTTTGTCCTCTTCTTCCCCTCAGTTCAGTGTTTACTTCATAAAGTGACAGGTAAGCCTTTGTTGGTTTTCTTATAGCACACACATTGTCCAGCATTTGTTATTATTCTTCATTAATCTTTGACTACTTCATGTGCAATATATTCAAACCCTGATTTCACTGAAAAGTGAAAATAAAATATTTAGCATACAGTTCCTGGCACAATATTTCTCAACAATTTTGAACTATTGTACAAATGATAATTTTTTTCCTCTTTTACACTTATCTTAGATTTTCAGTTTTTGTAATCATTTCAGGAGTTACTTAGGTATAATTTGAAAGGCTGATGTGATTTAAAATTACTCAACATAACCATAAGTCTCAAACATATTAGAATGAATAGCAAAGTAAAACAAAGCAAAATAAAAATTTTAACAAATGGTGATGGAGAAGGTCCAGGGAAGGGAGATCAAAACAACTGGAAGGGGAAATTATTTCTGAGATAGTTTGCATGTCTTCCAAACTGGCAGTCAGTTATATGAATTCAGTCTAGAAAACTATTTTTCTTGATATCACAGAGTTTAAAATAGTATATATTTAATATTATCAGATAAGACAGGTACTTTCTGGGTGACATAGAGCCCATACCTCTCTTTTGGCTTACCTGGACATTTTATTCCACATAATGTCATGCATTTGGGAATCATAACTATGCATTTTCATTTTTGGCAAAACCTTACTGAAATTCATCATACAACTGATATTAGATCTTTTTCCTCTCTAGGTCACATTCCTCTGGGCATACTCCTGTTTCTTAGTGCTCCTCTTAAGATCTTACAACCATCTCTGGAGACAATATTTGAGCAGTCATTAGTGCTCTTTAGAAAATATTTATTATTATTATTGGGGCACATGGTAGTATTTTATTTTCCTACCCCCTTGGAGTTTGACTGGCCATGTACCTTACCTTGACAAAATTATCAGTGTTAATGGTGTGACACCTCCAAATGAAAGCTACAAAGACAGTATACAATCCATCATGATCTTTGTTTTCTGCCATAATGACCGGCATTATTCTAGACTGCAGCTGCTCTATCAGTCTGGGTCCCAGACTGAGGACAGCAAGGTTGAAAGGGCAATACAATCTATCATGGATATATAAAATGAGCAATACATATAAATGTATTCTTTAACTCATTGAGAATAGGATATTGTTAGTTATTAAAACATAATCTGGTCTATCTTGATTGATGAAGAAAGTACTAGAAGTTGTTATTAGATATTGTGGCCCTGCTAACACACACATACACACACACACACACACACACACACACACACACAAAAGTTCTACTTTCACTTCCATTGTTAAAAGCATTCAATTGATTACATTGGCATCTGCTACATTTATTTAATTAAGAAAATGTCTGGAGATTATCATGGCAGACAGGAGGCAGGACTAGATTGCGGCTCCAACTCAGATGGACAAAGCAGTGTGTGCAGGCTCACATCGTGAATTTTAGCTCCAGAATGAGTGCAAGAACAAACCAGAAATCCCAAGACGACCCACAGATCAGAGACCCTCTGAAGGAAGCAGGTTGCTCCTGCAGGACCTGGGAGACACCCTAAATACCATGAGTGCCCAAACTGCTGAAGTGGGAAAGGGAGATCTTCTGTTCCCAAACACACACCCTCACTGGGGAAACTGAAGGTGTAGTTTGCAGAAGTTTCCAACCTTACCTGGAGCTGAGTCAACTTAGAGAGGTGAGCAAAATACAGGGGTGGAGGAAGCAGTAGGAAAGGCCCTGGGAGCTCACTGGGTCCCCAAGCAGGCCATTCCTGCCTGGCACCACAGGGATCCTTCTGGAGGTCAGCCAGAGACATGGGGAAAACACCACAGGGAGAAAGAAGTCTCCAGCTGAACTATGTAACAGTTTGTCCTGTGCAAGAAGCCTCTTGGCCAGAACTCAGGGGAGAGTGTGAATCTGGCATGCAGACTGCACAGGAAGGGGAAGAATCAAAGCCCTTTTCTTTCACAGCTGGGAGGCAGGCAGCCTGGGGCAAGTTCTCAAGCCCTGCTTGCCCACTGTCTGGAAGCAGACTGGGTGCTGTTAATGGGGGCATTGTGGGAGTGAGATCAGCCCTTTGAATTGCATGGGAGCTGGGTGAGACCTGTGACTGTTGGCTTTACCCCACTTCCCTGATAACCTGCATGATTCAGCAGAGGCAGCCATAATCCTCCCAGGTACACAACTCCATAGACCTGAAAAACCTTACCCCCATCCCCCATAGCAGCCACAACAAGACCTGCCCAAAGAGAGTCTGAACTCAGACACAACTAGCCCTGCCCCCACTGTGTGGTCTTTTTCTACCCACTCTGGTAGCTGAAGACCAAGGGTATATACTCTTGGGAGTTCTAGGGCCCCACCCACTGCCAGTTCCTCTCCATACTACCACAGGTGATGCTCTCTGGAAAGCACCACCTCCTGGCAGAAGGCCAACCAGCACAAAAATAGAACATTAAACCACCAAAGCTAAGAACCTTCATGGAGTCCATTTCACTCCCCTGTCACCTCCACCAGAACAGGTGCTGGTATCCATGGCTAAGAGATCCATAGATGGTTCACATGACAGTACTCTGGGCAGACAACCCCCAGTACCAGCCCGGAGCCTGGTAGACTTGCTGGGTGGATAGGCCCATAAGAGAAATAACCATCACTGCAGCTTGGCTCTCAGGAAGCCACATCCATAGGAAAAGGGGGAGAGTACTACATCAAAAGAACACCCCATGGGACAAAAGAATCTGAACAACAGCCTTCAGCCCTAGACCTTTCCTCTAAAAGGGCCTACCCAAATGAGAAAGAACCAGAAAAAATAACTCTGGTAATAAACAAGGTTCTTTAACACCACCCAAAAAACACACTAACTAACCAGCAATGGATCCAAACCAGGAAGAAATTCCTGATTTGCCTGAAAAAGAATTCAGGAGTTTAGTTATCGAGCTAATCAGGGAGGCACCAGAGAAAGGCAAAGCCCAATGCAAGGAAATCCAAAAAAAGATACAAGAAGTGAAGAGAGAAATATTCAAGGAAATATATATCATAAAGAAAAAACAATCAAAACTTCAGGAAACACTGGACACACATATAGAAATGCAAAATGCTCTGGAAAGTCTCAGCAATAGAATTGAACAAGTAGAAGAAAGAAATTCAGAGCTCAAAGACAAGGTCTACAAATTAACCCAATCCAACAAAGACAAAGGAAAAATAATTTAAAAACATGAACAAAGCCTCCAAGAAGTCTGGAATTATGTTAAACGACCAAACCTAAGAATAATCAGTGTTCCTGAGGAAGAAGAGAAATCTAAAAATTTGGAAATATATTTGAAGGAATAATCAAGGAAAACTTCCCTGGCCTTGCTAGAAACTTAGACATCCAAATACAAGAAACACAAAGAACACCTGGGAAATTCATCCCAAAAAGATCATCACCTAAGCACATTGTCATCAAGTTATCTAAAGTTAAGACAAAGGAAAGAATCTTAAGAGCTGTGAGACAAAAGCATCAAGTAACCTATAAAGGAAAACCTACCAGATTAGCAGCAGATTTCTCACAAAACCCCACAAGCTAGAAGGGATTGGGGACCTATCTTTAGCTTCCTCAAACAAAACAATTATCAGCCAAGAATTTTGAATCCAGAGAAACTAAGCATCATATATGAAGGAAAGATACAGTCTTTTTCAGACAAACAAATGCTGAGAGAATTCTCCACTACCAAGCCGCCATTCCAAGAACTGCTAAAAGGAGCTTTAAATCTTGAAACAAGTCTTGGAAACACATCAAAACAGAACCTCTTTAAACCATCCATCACACAGGACCTATAAAACAAAAATACAAGTTACAGAGCAAAAAACAAACAAACAAAAAAGTACCAAGCTACAAAGGCAACAAATATCATGATGAATGGAATGGTACTTCACATCTCAATACTAACATTGAATATAAATGGTCTAAATGCTCCACTTAAAAGATATAGAACTGCAGAATGGATAAAAACTCACCAACCATCTGCTACCTTCAGTAGACTCACCTAACACATAAGGACTCACATAACCTTAAAGTAAAAGGGTTGAAAAAGGCATTTCATGCAAATGGACACCAATAGCAAGCAGGGATAGCTATTCTTATATCAAACAAAACAAACTTTAACAGCAGTTAAAAGAGACAAATAGGGACATTATATAATGGTAAAAGGCCTTGTCCAACAGGAAAATATCACAATCCTAAACATATATGCACCTAACACTGGAGTTCCCAAATTTATAAAGGAATTACTAATAGACCTAACAAATGAGATAGACGGCAACACAATAATAGTGGGGGCTTCAATATTCCACTGACAGCACTAGACAGGTCCTCACGACAGAAAGTCAACATAGAAAAAACGGATCTAAACTAAACCTTGAAACCAATGGACTTAACAGATACATATAGAACATTTCATTCAACAACCACAGAATATACATTCTATTCCACAGCGCATGGAACTTTCTCCAAGATAGACCATAAAATAGGCCACAAAATGAGCCTCAACAAAATTAAGAAAACTGAAATTAAGCACTCTCTTAAACAACAGTGGAATAAGACTGGGAATCAACTCCAAAAGGAACCTTCAAAACCATGCCACTACATAGAAATTAAATAACCTGCTCCTGAATGAGCATTGGGTCAAAAACAAAATCAATATGGAAATTAAAAAATTCTTTAAACTGAACGACAATAATGACACAACCTATCAAAACCTCTAGGATACAACAGAGGCGGTGCTAACAGGAAAGTTCATAACCCCAAATGCCTATCAAAAATTCTGAACGAGCACAAACTGACATTCTAGGGTCACACCTCAAGGAAATAGAGAAACAAGAACAAACCAAACCCAAACTCAGCAAAAGAAAGGAAATAACTGAGATCAGGGAAGAACTAAATGAAATTGAAACGACAACAAAAAATACAAAAGATAAATGAAAAAAAAGCTGATTCTTTGAAAAGATAAATAAAATTGATAGACCATTAGCAAGATTAACCAAGAAAAGAGGAAAGAAAATCCAAATAACCTCATTAAGAAACAAAATGGGAGATATTACAACCGACACCACTGAAATACACAAGATCATTTAAGGCAGCTATGAATACCTTTATGCACATAAACTAGAAAACCTAGAAGAGATGGATAAATTCCTGGAAAAATACAACTTTCCTAGCTGAAATCAGGAATAATTATATTCCCTGAACAGACCAGTAACAAACAGCAAGATTGAGATGGTAATTAAAAAATTACCAACAAAAAAAAAGTCTAGGACAAGACAGATTCACAACAGAATTTTACCACACATTCAAAGAAGAATCAGTACCAATCATTTTCACATTATTCCCCAAGATAAGATGGAGAAAGAGGAAACCCTTCCTAATTCATTTTATAAAGACAGCATAACCCTAATACCAAAACAAGAAAAGGACATAACCAAAAAGAAAACTACAGACCATATCCCTGGTGAACACAGATGCTAAAATCTTTAACAAAGTGCTAGCTAACCGAGTCCAACAACATACCAAAAAGATAATCCACCATGATCAAGTGGGTTTCATGCCAGGGATGCAGGGATGTTTTAACATATGCAAGTCAATAAATGTGATACACCACATAATCAGAATTAAAAATAAAAATCACATGATCATCTCAATAGATACAGAAAAAGCATTCAACAAAATCCAGGATTCTTTTATGATTAAAACTCTCAGCAAAACTGGCACACAAGGAACATGGCTCAATGTAATAAAAGCCATCTACGACAAACCCACAGCCAACATAATACTGAATGGGGAAAAGTTGAAAGCATTCCATCTGAGAACTGGAACAAGACAAAGATGCCCAGTCTCACCACTCCTCTTCAACATAGTATTGGAAGTCCTATCCAGAGCAATCAGACAAGAGAAAGAAATAAAGGGCATCCAAATTGGTAAAGAGGAAGTCAAACTGTCACTGTTTGCAGACAATATGATTGTTTACTTAGAAAACCCTATCAACTTCTCCAGAAAGCTCCTTGAACTGATAAAATAATTCAGCAAAGTTTCTGGATACAAGATTAATGTACACAAATCAGTAGCTGTTCTATACACCAACAGCAACCAAGCTGAGAATCAAATAAAGAACTCAACCACTTTTATGATAGCTGCAAAAAAAAAATACTTAGGAATATACCTAAATAAGGAGGTGAAAGACCTCTACAAGGAAAACTACAAAACACTGCTGAAAGAAATCATAGACAACACAAACAAATGGAAACACATACCATGCTCATGGCTGGGTAGAATAAATATTGTGAAGATGACCATACTGTTAAAAGCAATCTACAAATTCAATGCAATCCCTATCAAAATACACCATCATTCTTCACAGAGTTAGAAAAAATAATTCTAAAATTTATATGGAACCATAAAAAAGCCAACATAGCCAAAGCAAGAATAAGCAAAAAGTACAAATCTGGAGGCATCACACTACCTGACTATAAACTATACTATAAGGCCATAGTCACCAAAACAGCATGGTACTGGTGTAAAAATAGGCACATAGACCAGTGAAACAGAATATAGAACCCAGAAATAAACCCAAATACAGCCAACCAATCTTTGACAAAGCAAACAAAAACATAAAGTGGGGAAAGGACACTCTTTTTAACAAATGGTGCTGAGATAATTGGTTCGCCATGTGTAGGAGAATGAAACTGGATCCTTATCTCTCACCTTATACAAAAATCAACTCAAGATGGATTAAGGACTTAAACCTAAGACCTGAAACTATAAAAATTCTAGAAGGTAACATTGGAAAACCCCTTCTAGACATTGGTTTAGGCAAGGATTTCAAGAACGAGAAACCAAAAGCAAATGCAATAAAAACGAAGATAAATAGCTGGGACTTAATTAAACTAGAAGTTCATGGCAAAAGGAACAGACATCAGAGTAAACAGACAACCAACAGAGTGGGAGAAAATCTTCACAATCTGTACATCTGACAAAGGACTAATATCCAGAATCTACAACAAACTCAAACAGATCAGTAAGAAAAAAAACAAACAATCCTATCAAAACCTGGGCTAAGGGCAGGTATAAACAATTCTCAAAAGAAGATATACAAATGGCCAACAAACATATGAAAAAATGCACAACATCACTAATGATCAGGGGAATGCAAATCAAAACCACAATGCTATACCACCTTACTCCTGAGAGAATGGACATAATCCAAAGACAAGAAACAGTAAATATTGGCATGGATGCGGTGATCAGGGAACATTTCTACACTGCTGGTGGGAATGTAAACTAGTACAGCCACTATGGAAAACAGTGTGGAGATTCCTTAAAGAACTGAAAATAGATCTAAGATTTGATCCAGCAATCCCACTACCGGGTATCTGCCCAGAAGAAAAGATGTCATTATACGAAAAAGATACTTGCACATGCATGTTTATAGCAGGACAATTCACAATTGCAAAATCGTGGAATCAACCCAAATTCCCATCAATCAACAAGTGGATAAAGAAAGTAGTATTTCATATACAATGAAATACTACTCAGCCATAAAAAGGAATGAATTAATGGCATTCACGGCGACCTGGATGAGATTGGAGACTATTATTCTAAGTGAAGTAACTCAGGAATGGAAAACCAAACATTGTATGTGCTCACTGATATGTGGGAGCTAAGCTATGAGGACGCAAAGGCATAAGAATGATACAATGGACTTTGGAAACTTGGGAGGAAGAGTGAGGGGGGTGAGGGATAAAAGACTACAAATATCGTGTAGTGTATACTGCTCGGGTGATGGGTGAACCAAAATCTCACAAATCACCACTAAAGAATTTACTCATGTAAACAAACACCACCTGTACCCCAAGAACTTATGGAAAAATAAAATAAAATGTCTGGAGAAAAAAGGAATTACAGCCATGTGCAGTATAATGACATTTCAATCAACAGCTAACCGTAAAAAAAGATGATTTTACCATAAGATTATAAAAACATACTTTTACTGTACTTTCTAAGTTTAGATGTTAAGATACCCAAGTGTGAAGTCACGGGGGCTCACGCCTGTAATACTAACACTTTGCGAGGCCAAGGGGGGGCAGACTGGCTGAGGTCGAGAGTTCGAGATCAGCCTGGGCAACATGGTGAAACTCTGTCTTTACTAAAATACATAAAATTAGCTGGGCATAGTGGCACATGCCTGTAATCCCAGCTACTCGGGAGGCTGAGGCATGAGAATAGCTTGAACCCAAGAGGCAGAGGTTGCAGCGAGCCGATATCATGCCACTGCACTCTAGCCTGGGCCACAGAGCGAAACTCTGTCTCCAGAAAAAAAAAGATACACAAATGCTTACTATTGTGCTACAATTTCCTACAGTATTCAGTACGGTAATACATTGTATAGGCTTGTAGCTTATGAAAAATAGGTTATATGGTATAGCCTAGGTATGTAGTAGGTGGCACCTTATAGGTTTGTTTAAGTATACTTTATGATCTTCATACAACTACAAAATAATTCCACAGAATGTATTCCCATTTTTAAATGATACATGACTGTAAATATTTGTCTTTTCCACCACAGTATGATTGGCCCAAAGTCTTTGCAACTAGATTGACAGACGGAAGCAGGGAGACAAGAAAGCAATGAAGTACAATGAATCCAATGAGAATACCTGGAAAATAATTATGGTTGTAGCCATCAGCACATGAAACTGACTGGAATCAAACACATGAAAAGCCTATTACGTTTTCAAAAATTTCATTTGATTTCTAATTGTACATACTTATGGGGTATAATGTGATATTTCAATGCATATATACATTGTGTAATGATCAAACTAGGGTAATTAGCATACTCATCACCTCAAACATTTATTGTTTCTTTGTGGTTAAAACATTTACAATTTCTTCCTTTTTCTATTTTGAAATAGGCAATATATTGTTAACTACAGTCATTCTACTGTACAAGAACATTCTGTCATTTGTGGCAATACAGAAGACCCAGGAGGACATTGTGTTAAGGGAAATAAGACTGGCACATAAGGATAAATACTGCAGAATTTCACTCATATTTAATATCTGAAGATGTTAATCTCATATAATTAGAGTGTAAAATAGTGTTTACCACATGCTGGGAAGGGTGGGATGGTAATGGAGTTGAGGGAGTGTGCAGAGATTGCTCAATAAGTATAAAAACTTACATAGAAGGAAAAAGGCTATGAAGCTTTTAAGAAAGTTTAGTGCTCAAAAAATCATGAGGAATTGCTTGTGACTGCAGAATAATCTAGCATATCCTAACTGATAAACAGGCTCAATTTTTTTAATTTTTAATTTTTCTGGGTAAATAGTAGGTTCATATATTTATGGGGCACATGAGATATTTTCAAAGAGGCATGCAATGAGAAATAATCACATCATGGAAAATGGGGTATTCATCCACCTAAGCATTTAATATTTGTGTTGGAAACAATCCAATTATACTCTTTTAGTTATTTTTAAATGTACAATTAAATTATATTGACTATAGTCACTTTGTTGTGCTATTAAATACTAAGTCTTATGCATTAATTCTAACGAATTTTATTTTACAAATTAACCATCTCCACAACCCTTTCAACCCTCCCACCTCAATACCCTTTCCAGCCTCTGGTAATCAGCACTCTATTCTCTCCAGGAGTTCAATTGTTTTCATTTTTGGACCTCACAAATAAGTGAGAACATGCAATATTTTCCTTTCTGTGCCTGGCTTATTTCATTTAACATAATGATCTCCAGTTCCATACATGTTGTTACAAAGGATAGTATCTCATGCTTTTTATGGCTTTTTTATTACTCCATTGTGTATAAATACCCTATTTTCTTTATCCTTTAATCTGTTGGACACGAAGGTTGCCTTCAAATCTTGGCTATTTTGCACAATGCTGCGACAAACATAGGAATGTAGATATCCCTTCGACATACCAGTTTCCTTTCTTGTGAGCGAATACCCAGAAGTGGGGATTGCTGGATCATGGTAGCTCTATCTTTTGTTTTCTGAGGAACCTCCAAACTGTTCTCCATAGTGGTTACACTAATTTACATTCACATAAACAATGTACGAGGGTTCCCTTTGCTCCACATCCTCACCAGCATTTGTTGTTGCCTGTCTTTGGGATATAAGCCATTTTAATTGGGGTGAGGTTATATTCCATTTTAGTTTTTAGTTGTATTTCTCTGATGATCAGTGATGTTGAACACCTTTTCATATGCCTGTTTGCCATTTGTATGCCTTCTTTTGAGAAATATCTATTCAGATCTTTTGCCTATTTAATTTGATTATTAGATTTTTTTCTAATAGAGTTGTTTGAATGCCTTATATATTCTGGTTATTAGTGTCTTGTGAGATGTGTAGGTGGCAAACATTTGCTCCCATTCGGTGGGTTGTCTCTTCACTTTGCTGATCGTATCCTTTGCTGTGCACAAGCTTTTAACTTAATATGATCACACTTTTTGCTTTGGTTGCCTGTGCTTTGCGTATTCCTCAAGAAATATTTCCCCTGACCGATGTCCTGGAGTGTTTCTCCAATGTTTTCTTATCGTAGTTTTATAGTTTATGATTTTAAATTTAAGTCTATAATCCATTTCGACTTGATTTTTTATATGATGAGAGATAGGGCTCTAGTTTCGTTCTTCTGCTTATGGATATCCTGTTTTCACAGCACCATTTGTGCCTGTCTTTTCCCCAGTGCATATTCTTGGTACATTGTCAAAAATAAGTTTCCTATAAATAGTGTGTGGATTTGTTTCTGGGTCCTCTATTCTGTTCCATTAGTCTATGTGTCTGTTTTTATGCCAGTATCAGGCGTTTTGGTTACTATAGCTCTTCAATATAATTTGAAGGCAGGTAATGTGATTCTTCCAGCTTGTTTTTTTTTTTTCTTGTTACTCATAATAGCTTCAGTAGCTTCAGCTATTCTGGGTCTTTTTAGGTTTTATATAAATTTTAAGATAGTTTTTTTTTCTATTTCTGTGTAGAATGCCATCGGCATTTTGATAGGGGTTATGTTGAATCTGTAGATTGGTCTGGGTAGTGTAGACATTTTAACAATACGGATTCTTCCAATGAACGAACATGGACTATCTTTCCATCTTTTGGTGTCCTCTTAAATTTCTTTCATCAGTGTTTTATAGTTTCCATTGTAGAGATTTTTGAATTCTTTGGTTAATTCCTGGTTATTTAATTTTATTTGTGGCTATTGTAAATGAGATTAGTTTTTGATCTGCATTTCAGAGTGCTCATTGTTGGCATACAGAAATGCTACTGACTTTCATATGTTAGTGTTGCATCCTGCAACTGTACTAAATTTATTTATCAGTTATAAGGATCTATTGATGGAGTCTTTTGTATTTTCCAAATATAACATCATATGTTACGTATACATAATACATAACATCAGATGTTATGTATTTCCAAATATACATCATATGTTACAAGGATAATTTGACTTCCTCCTTTCCAGGCTGAATGCCTTTTTCCCCCTCCCGTCTAATTGCTCTAAATCAGACGTCCAGTACTATGTTGAACAATAGTGGTGAAACTGGGCATCCTTGTCATGTTCCAGATCTTAAAGAAAAGACTTACAGTTTTTCCCTGTTCAGTATGATACTAGTGGTGTGTATGTCATCTACAGCTTTTATTATGTTAATGTATGTTCCTTCTATATCTAGTTTTTTGAGGGTTTTTATCATAAAGGGATGTCGAAATTCATCAAATGCTTTTTTAGCATCAATTAAAATTATAATGTAATTTTTGTCCCTCATTCTGTAGATACAACTTATCACATTGAACAATTTGCAAATGTTAATCAACACTTGCACCCCTGAGATGAATCCCATTTGGTCACAATGGATGCATTTTTTAATGCATTGTTGAATTTTGCTTGCTAGTATTTGATTGAGGATTTTTGCGTCAATATTTATCAGAAATATTGGCCTGTAGTTTTCTTTTTTTGATGTGTCTTTGGTTTCGTTTTCAGAGAATACTGGCCTGGAATGAGTCTGGAAGTACTCTCTCCTCTTCTATTGTTTGTAATAGTTTGAGTAGGATTAGTATTAGTTCCTCTCTAAATGTTTTGTATAATTCAGTGGTGAAACCATTGGGTCCTGGGGTTTTCTTGGCTGGGAGACAATTTACTATAGCTTTGATCTTGATACCTGGTTATTTTTTGTTCAGGTTGTGGATTTCCTCATGGTTTAATCTTGGTAGTTTCTATATGTCTAGGAGTTTATCCATTTTGCTATATATTTCAATTTGTTGGTATTTAGTTGCTCGCAGTAGTCATTAAGAATACTTTGAATTTTCATGATATCAATTGTAATATTTTCTTTTCATCTCTGATTTATTCATTTGAGTCTTTTCTCTTTTTTTCTTCATTAGTCTTTCTAAAGGTTTGCCAATTTGGTTTATCTTTTCAAAAACCCAACTTTTTATTTTGTTGATCTTTTATACTATTTTCTTCATTTCTTTATTTTTTCCAGGCTATGCTTTATTTATCACGATCTTTTCCCTTCTCCCTCCACCCACTGACTGCATACAGTAGGAACTCCAATGTTGGCTGACTAATAAGCTAAGGCTTTAAAATGACAAGAAACACTAGTTAACATGAGTATAAATTACAATCTTAGGATCATTTGACTCCAAATAGTCCTAATTTTCAATTTTTCATTTAGCAAACATTTATCAGGCTCTATTGTAGGACCTCTATAGAGCAGAGAAAAACAGAGGCAAATCCCTGTCTCCTGGAGCTTATGCTTCTAGTGAGGCAGGGTGGGATGGTGAGCTTTCAGCAGTAGGTAATTGTGTGAAGTGAGCTCAGTTAATGCTATCAAGAGAAAGGAAAGACGGTCAAAAAATTGGGGGGTGGCAGGTGCTGTTTAGACAGAGCCATAAAGGAGGCCTCTGAGTGCAGGCGGGAAGAAGTGGGGCAAGCACATGCTCCCCTTCTGGGGGAGAGCATCCAGGTAGGCACCTGGGAGCAGGGACATGGTGGATATACTTGAGGAGGAGCAAAAGGCTGAGCATGAAACTTTAAAGAGAAACAGGATATTTGCACAGCTTCCAAAATATTTTTCCTCACTACAGTACTTTTAATATAGATCCATACACTCTTTGATACTTCTCCCTCTGGTGTGGAGCTTGACTCTCCTACCCTTGACTGCAGATTGGCTTCTAACAAATGGGGCATGGAAAAGGAAAATTAGCATCTTCACGGTGGAGAAACCTGCCATTTGCCCTCAGGACTCAGAAGATAATGTTCATCGCTTCATTTCAAATGCATTTATTTCTGTAATGATATTCGTTATTTTTTCCCCTACTAATGTTGAGTTTTGTTTGTTCTTGCTTTTCTACTTCTTTAAGATGCATAATTAGGTTGTTTGTTTGAGGTTTTTCCCTTTTTCTGATGTAGGCACTTATAGCTATAAATTTTCCTCTCACTACTGCTTTTGCTGTATCCCACAGGTTTTGGTATACTGTGTTTTCATTATCATTTGTTTCAAAAAATTTTCAATTTCCTTCTTAATTCCTTCATTGACCCCCTGGTCATTCAGGAGCATGTTGTTTAATTTATATGTGTTTGTATATTTTTCAAAATTTCTCTTGTTTCTTATTTTATTCCACAGTGGTCTGAGAAGAAGCTTGATATTATCTCAATTTTTCAAATGTTTTAAGACTTGTTTTGTGACATAACATATGGTTTATCATTGAAAACGATCCATGTGCTGAGGAGAAGAATGAGTATTCTGTAGCCTTTGGATGAAATATTCTGTTAACATATGTTAGACCCATATATTCCATAGTGCAGATTAACTCCAAGGTTTCTTTGTTAGTTTTCTGTCTGGAAAGTCCGTCCAATGCTGAAAGTGGGGTGTGGAAGTCTCCAACTATTACTGAGGTCTATGTATCCCTTTAGCTACAATAATATATTCTTTATATATTTGAGTGCTCCAGTGTTGGGTGCATATATATTTCCTGTCCTACGCAATTGCTGGATTGACCCTTTTATCATCATATAATGACATTCTTTGCGGTTTCTTACAGTTTTTGTCTTTAAATCTACTTTGTACAATATAAGTATAGCTACTCCTGCTCTTTGTTGGTTTCCATTGACACAGAAGAGCTTTTTTTGTGACTTTATTTGCAGTTTCTGTGTGTCTTTATAGGTGAAGTGTATTTCTTGTAGGGAACACATCATTGTTTCTTGTTTTTTCCATTCAGCACTGTCCATATTTCTATTAGAGAGTTTAGTCTATTTACATTTAATGTTATGACTGATAATTAGGGACTTACTCTTGCCATTTTGTTAGTTGTTTTCTTATTGTTTTGTGGTCTTGTCTGCCTTATTTCTTTCCTCTCTGTCTTCCTTTTGTGAAGGTAATTTTCTCTGGTGGTATGATTTATTTTCTTGGTTATTTTGTGTGTGCGTGTGTGTTCATTGTGTGTTTTTCTATTTGAGGTTACCATGAGGCTTGCAAATATTATCTTGTAACTCATTATTTTAAAATGATGACAACTTAACATTGCTTGCAGAAACAAAGAAACAAACACACAAAAAGCAAACTAATAAACACTCTACATTTTAACTGAATTCCCAACCCATTTTTTAACTTTTCATCATTACTATTTGTCTTATTGTACTGTCTATGTTTTGAAAGTTGTATTCATTGTTTTCAATTGGTTCATCATTTATTCTTCCTAAGATTAGTTTACACACCACAATTACAGTGTTGACTATTCTGTGTTTTTCTGCGTGCTTACTCTTACCAGTAAATTTTGTACTTTCAGATGATTTATTATTGCTCATTAGCATCATTCTCTTTCAGTTTGAATAACTCCCTTTAGCATTTGTGTAGGATAGGTCTAGTGTTTACGAAATCTCTCAGCTTTTGTTTGTCTAGAAGAGTCTTTATTTCTGCTTCAGGCTTGAAGGATATGGTCTCCAGTTATACTATTCTATAGTAAACATTTTTTTTCCTTTAGCATATTAAATATACCATTCAAATCTCCCCTGGCCTGTAAGGTTTCCACTGATAAGTCTGCTGCTAGACATATTGGAGTTCCATTGTATGTTATTTGTGTCTTTCCTCTTGCTACTTTTAGGATCCTTTCTTTATTCTTGACCTTTGGGAGTTTGATTATTGATGACTTGATGTAGTCGTCTTTGTGTTTAATCTACTTGGTGTTCTATCACATTCTTGTACTTGCATATTAATAACTTTCTCTAGGTTTGAAAAGTTCTGTTATCCCTTTGAATAAACTTTCTACCCCTATTTCTTTCTTGACCTCCTCTTTAAGGACAATACCTCTTAAATTTTCCCTTTTGAGGCTCTTTTCTAAATCTTGTAGGCATGCTTTATTCTTTGTTTTTCTTTTCTGTTTATTTTCAAATAGCCTGTTTTTATGGTCAAATTCTTTCTTTTGCTTGATCAATTCTGCTATTAAGAGATCTTGATGCATTCTTCAGTATGCCAATTGCATTTTTAACTCTGGAATTTCTGTTTGATTCGTTTAATTATTTGAATCTTTTTTGTTAAATTTACGTGACAGAATTCTGAATTCTTTCTCTATGTTATCTTGAATTTCTTTCAGTTTCCTCAAAACAGCTATTTTAAATTCTCTGTCTGAAACTTCACATATCTCTGTTTCTCCAGGATTGGTTCCTGGTGCTTTATTTATTTCATTTGATGAGATCATCTTTTCCTGGGTGATCTTGATGCATGTCAATGTTTGTCGGTGTCTTGGCATTGAAAAGTTAGGTATTTATTTTAGTCTGTGCAGTCTGGGATTATTTATGCCCATCCTTCATAAGGAGGCTTTCCAGGTATTTGAAGAAACTTGGGCTCCAAGCCCATTAACACTGTGGTTTTTGTAGACTAGTAGAGGTACTGCCTGTGGTCTTGGATAAGATACAGAAGAATTCTCAGAATTACCAGTCAGAGACTCTTGTTCTTTATCCTTAATTTCTCCAAAAAGATGTATGGTACCTCTCTGTGCTGAGCCACATCAAATTGTGGGTGTGGTGATGCAAGAACCCCTGTAGCCACCACCACTGGAACTGCACTGGTCAGACCTGAAGGCAGCAGAGCAATGGGTATAGTCCTATGCCCACTTTAACCACTACCTGTCTATCACCTATTTTCACTGAAGACCCTAGGGCTCTACAGTCAGCAGGAGGTGAAACCAGCAAGGTTGGTTTCCTTCCCTTCAGTGAAGCAAGTTACTCCAGGCCTTGTCAGGTCCAGAAATGCTGTCTGGGAGCCAGGAATTAGAGTTGAAACCTTAAAAATTTGCCCAGTGTTTCATTCTACTGCGTCTAACATTCAAATCAAAATATAAAGTCCTTCCCACTATTTCCTCCCCTTTTTACAGACAGAGGAGCCTCTGCTTGTGGCCACAACCACCACTAGCCCATGGGCCCGGGGAAGGGGGGGGGTTCTGCTAGGCCACTGCCAATGTTAACTTAAAATCCAAGGCCTCTTCTGTCTGCTTATGGTGAATGCTTCCAAGGCTATGATTCACCCTTCTTGGTGATGGGCTCCTCTATGGCCTAATACAGGTCCAGAAACGCTGTCCAAAAGCCTAGGCCAGGACTCAGGGACCCCAGGAGGTAGGTTGTTGATCTACCCTACTGTGTCTGAACTGATGCCTAAGGTGAAAGTCAAAGCCCCCTTTACTTTTCCCTCTGTTTTTCTCAAACAGGAGTCTTTCACAATAGCCACCATAGCTGGGAATGTGCTGAGTCACACCTGAAGTCAACATGTCTCAGAGTCCAAAGCCCACTGTAGACTACCTGAGTATCGCTGCTGGTTATTCAGGGACCACAGGCTCTTTGGTCACCAGGTGATGAATCCTGCCAAGACTGGTCCTTCCATTCAAGATAGTGGGTTTCCCTTTGGCTCAAGATGTGTCTAGAAATGTCATCCATGAGCTGGACCATGGAGTGGGTGCCTCATGACTCTACCTGGTGCCCTATTGTATTAGTCCATTCTCACACTGCTATGAAGAAATACCTGAGACTAGGTAATTTATAAAGAAAAGAGTTGTGGCTGGGTGCAGTGGCTAACACCCATAATCCCAGCACTTTGGGAGGCCGAAGTGGGCAGATCACGAGGTCAGGAGTTCAAGACCAGCCTAGCCAACATAGTGAAACTACATCTCTACTAAAAATACAAAAATAAAAAAATAGTCAGGTGTGGTGGCACACATCTGTAGTCCTACCTACTCGAGAGACTGAGGCAGGAGACTTGCTTGAACCTGGAAGGCAGAGGTTGCAGTGAACCAAGACCATGCCACTGCACTCCAACCTGGGTGACAGAGTGAGACTCTGTCTCAAAAAAAAAAAAAAAGAAAAGAGGTGTAATTGGTTTACAGCTCTGCAGGCTGTACAGAAAGCAGAGCAGCATCTGCTTGTCTTCTGGAGAAGCCTCAGGAAACTTAAAAATAATGACGGAAGGCAAACAGGAAGCCAACACTTTACATGGCAGGAGCAGGAGGAAGTGGGGGAAGGTGCCACACACTTTTAAACAACCAGCTCTCTGGAGAATAGCACTAGGGGATGGTGCTAACCCATTCATGAGAGCTCTGCTGTCTGAACCTCATGATTCAATCACCTCCCACCTCCAACACTTAGGTGAGGCCCCACCTCCACCACTGAGAATTACAATTCAATGTGAGATTTACTGGGGACACAGATCCAAACCATATCACTTATCCTACTGTGGCTGACCCGGTATCCAAGGTACAATACCAAGTTCTCTTTCATCCTCACCCTCCTGTCCTTAAACGGAAAGAGAGTCACTTTCATTGCTGTGAGCTGTGCAGTCTGAGGTTGAGGTATGGATACCACAAGCCCTCCCTAAGCTGCCCTGGGTAGTTTCTTCCTGAGTCACATGCCACCTAGTCTTCTGGCTCTGAGCTTAGCCCAGCACTAGGAGTTGCCTAGGAATTGCAACCCTAGGTCCTAGACTGCCTTTCAAGATTACATAGGACCCTAGAGCATTTTGGTCTGTGGTGGCAAGGCTTGCTCAAAAACTCATGTTCTGACAACTGGGATGGGTGATTACTCTCTGGCCAGGTCTAGTTCAAATGCTCCCTCCATGCATGGGTGCTAGCTGAGCTCAGCATGGCTTTGCTCTCCGATAAGGCAGGGAAGCACTGTGTTCAATATAAAGTCTCCCAGTGCTGCACTCTCCCTCCCTGAAGTACACAGACTCCTCTATCAGGGGAAACCGCCCCCAATATTTCAACATAGGTCCTTTCTATTTTCCATAAGTGTTGGCCAACTGAGAAATAAAAGAAAGAGTACAAAAAGAGGAATTTTACAGCTAGGCTGCCGGGGGTGACAACACATATCAGTAGGACCATGATGCCCACCTGAGCCTCAAACCAGCAAGTTTTTTATTAAGGGTTTCAAAAGGGGAGGGGGTGTAAAACAGGGAGTAGGTACAAAGATCACATGCTTCAAAGGGCAAAAAGCAGAACTACCTATATGGGTCCAACAAAGATCACAAGGCAAAGGGCAAAAGCAGAACTATTGATAAGGGTCTGTGTTCAGCGGTGCGCATATTGTCTTGATAAACATCTTAAACAACAGAAAACAGGGTTCAAGAGCACAGAACCAGTCTGATCACAAATTTACCAGGGCAGAGTTTTTCTCTACCCTAGTAAACCTGAGGGTACTGCAGGAGACCAGGGCGTATCTCAGTCCTTATCTCAACCACGTAAGACAGACACTCCCAGAGCGGCCATTTATAGATCTCTCCCCAGGAATGCATTCCTTTCCCAGGGTATTAATATTAATATTTCTTGCTAGGAAAAGAATTTAGCAATATCTCTCCTACTTTCACATCCGTTTACAGGCTCTCTGCAAGAAGAAAAATATGGCTCTTTTTGCCCAACCCCGCAGGCAGTCAGACCTTATGGTTGCCTTCCCTTATTCCCTAAAAATCACTGTTATTCTTTTCTTTTTCAAGGTGCACTGATTTCATATTGTTCAAACACATATGTTTTACAATCAATTTGTACAGTTAACACAATTATCACAGTGGTCCTGAGGTGATGTACATCCTCAGCTTACAAAGATAACAGGATTAAGAGATTAAAGACAGGCATAATAAATTATAAAAGTATTATTTAGGAACTGGAAAATGTCCATATTAAAATGAAATCTTCACAACTTATGTTCCTCTGCCACGGCTCCAGCAGGTCCCTCCGTTCAGGGTCCCTGACTTCCCGCAACACTTCCCACATCATATGGCCTTTGGCTGGGGATGGAAGAGAGGTGGTGTCAGTGATCCAAGACTGCTTCTATGGCCCACTCCAATACCTCTTTCAGTGATGAATTTAAAACCAGGTACCGTGATTATTCACCTGATGTTTGATTCTTGTCACAGTGCTTTTCTGTGTGCAGATAGTTGTTAAAATGTGGTATTCCTGCAGAGGGCACACATGACATAGGCTTCTATTCTGCCATCTTGCTCTGCCCTCCTGTCTCAGATTTGGCCAGAACCTTGTAGAGTAGAAGAAACAGCATGATTGCCTCTCTTCTCATAAGACTTTTGTGTCTATTAGTTCTCCTTAAATGTTATATAACTAATTAATGCAGAGTACAAATTTATTAAATATGATTTAATGAATATGAAATGCAATATTTAATATTGATTTTATATTGGCTGAAAAAAAAATAATCAAAAACGAGCCAATAAATTCTAGAACTTCAGATACATCATTAGTTATTAAAAAGTTCTGAGTGTTTGATAGGCTCATTGATAGTAATAGTGTTGCAGGCAGACAGCCAGAAAACAGTGGGCTTTATTGACTATTTTACTGAAGAAGAACTGCAGAAGACATAGGAGAATATCTTCGTGCACAAGGTTTACACAAAAATTTCATAGATATAATAAAGATTATTTAAATCACAAAAGTATAAATGATAAATTGGATATCGCCAATATTTAAAAATCTGCTCTTTGAAATATACTGTTTAGAAAATAAAAAAGACATACGAGGCTGAGGCTGGAAGATCACTTGAGCCCAGGAATTTGAGGTTGCGGTAACCTATGATTGTGCCACTGCCTTCTAGCCAGAGTGACAGAGTGAAACCCTATCTCTTCAAAAACAAATTTAAAAAATGAAAAAAGAGGTCACAGGCTAGGGAAAATATTTGCAATTCACATATCTGAGAAAAGATTTGTATCTAGGATATGCAAAGAGTTCTTACAAGTAAATAGAAAACAACACAACAAAAAAATGAGCAAGAGATTTGAACAGACAATTCATCAAAGAACATATTCAGATGTTAAGTAAGCACAGATAAAGATGTTTAACATCACTAGCCACTGGGAAAAATGCAAATTAAAACTACAATATCACTAAATATTGGCTAGAATAAATAAAGTTAAAAATTACTGGAAGTGTAAAGTATAGGTGAAGATACAGAACACTGGAAATCTCATATATTTCTGATGGAAATACAAAAGTGAAGGACAATTTTATAAATATTTTGGTGATCTCTTTCAAAATAAATCATACATATACCATATGACCCAGCAATCCTACCCCTAGTTATACATTAATTAAAATGAAAACGCATATCTTTATACGAAAATTGTACAAAAATGTTTCTAGGAGTCTTATTGATAATTGTCAAAAACTGGAACAACCCCAAAGCACATTCACTGGCACACAGAACAATATATTATGGTACAGTCATACAATAGAATGCTTTTCAGAGGCGAGGCACCATGGCTCATGCCTGTAATTCCAGCACGTTGGGAGGCCAAGGCAGGTGGATCACCTGAGGTCAGGAGTTTGAGACCAGCCTGGCCAACACGGTGAAACCCTGTCTCTAATAAAAATACAAAAATTAGTCAAACATGGTGGTGCGTGCCTGTAATCCCAGCTCCTCAGGAGGCTGAGGCAGGAGAATCACTTGAACCCAGGAGGAGGAGGTTGCAGTGAGCTGAGATCTCACCATTGCACTCCAACCTGGGGGAAAGAGAAAGACTCCATCTCAAAAAAAAAAAAAATCCTATTCAGCAACTAAAAGGATGAAATACTAATACTCACAATAACATGGATGAATCTCAAAGGAATTAGGATAAATAAAAGAAGCCAACTTAAAAGGCTGCATACTGCATGATTTCATTTATATAATATTCCAGGAAAGACAAAATCATAAGTAGAGAAAGCATTTTAGTGGTTGCCAAGATTGAGGGATGTTCAAATTTTTTTTTTCAGAGAACTTACTGTAAAAGAAGCTCATAATTATTTTTGGAGTGATAGATTTTCACGATTGTAGTGATTGTATGATTGTATACAATTGTCAAAACTCATCATGCAACCTACTCCTCCTCCATTAAGAAGAATTGAAATAGTGAGTAGTCATACTTTGAATAGATCACCCAAGAGAGAACACTGGAATTTAAAAGAAATGTCACAGAAAACACCTACAGACAGAAAGAAAAGGAAAACGAAGCAGCCTACTTGTTCAGGTTCAGCTGGGAGCTAGGAAACACCAATTTGGGGAAACAGTAAGTTAAAGATCTCCAGTCGTCAGCATTCCCAACATGGACTCCTACATTCCTAGCCATAGCAAAGCACTTTGACCCTTTTGGGTCCTGAAACTAAACATAGGGAGTTGCCTGGTCACACAGCCTGATGGCATTTAAACAGGGAGGTAGCTTGTGCTGGATCCCAGACGCCAAACAAGTGCTAAGCAGCTAAAGTATCCTGCCATTTTAGAGCCCAGCTCTCGACAAACTGCAGGTTGTCCTAGGGTGTGGTAGTGCTGGGGCTGAAACGTAAACAAAACATGAACTGCTACAGAGGCTGAGGCATGAGCGTGGTGAGGGGTGCCACTGCCTGACTTGAGAGGCAAACAGGGCAAGTGTTCTCCATCCACTGGTATAGGCTGCTACCACTGAAGGTGGCCCCACCCTCACCAGTTGAAGGGCTACAGCATGGCTGCTGCAGATCTCACTTAAGCGTTCTACTGGAGCCCTGGGAATTGCTCTGCCTCTGCCTACATGGCAGGTATCTGCACACTATTGGGGGCCTATGTATAAATTTGTCCAGCCCGACTTTGTCTCCCCCAAACCTGTGCAGTCTATGGGCCTTGGAAATTCCCAGCTCAGTCTACCGCTGTTGGCACCTGCACATCCCTCCAAGGTGTCCAAGATTGTGTTTACTACCCAGCTGCTACCACCACAGCTGGCACTTCTCTGCATGCACCACCTGTGGGCCTAGAGACTGGCCCACCCATCCCACGACAGAAAGTGCCAAGCAAGCACGTGCTACTCAGGACACAAAAGGTCATCCTGCCATGCTATTCCCATCATCCCCACCACACTGGCCCTGAGAATCTGCCCAACTGCCCAGCCTGCCACTGCCACTACTGGCATCTAAGCAAGCCACCTAAAGACCCAAGAATTGGCCGGCCAGGACCTGCTGACACCAGTGCCAACACATGCTTCCATGAGATCCAAAGACAGGTATGCTTAGCCCAAAACTGCCACCACTGCAATTATATTTATATCAGATAAAACAGATTTCAACTCAAAAACAGTTAAAAAAAGAGACAAAGACAGTTATTATATGAAGATGAAGGGCATAATTGAACAAGAAGATATAACAATTCCAAACCTTTATACACCCACCAACTATGTATCCAGATATATAAAGCAAATATTATTAGATTTAGAGGAAGAGACAGACTCCTATTCAATAATTCTTGGGAATTTCAACACCCCAATATTAGTGTTGGATCATCTAGATGGAAAATTAACAAACAAACATTAAATTTAAATTTCACATGAGAACAAATTGACCTAACAGACATTTGCAAAGCATTTCATCCAATAGCTACAGGATACAGTCTTCTCATCAGCACATAGAACATTCACCAGAGTAAACCATATTAGGCAACAAAACAAGTATAAACACATTTTTTTAAAAATCAAAATCATATCAAGTATATGCTCAGATCCCATGAAATAAAACTAGAAATCAATACCAAGAGGAGCTTTGGAAACTGTACAATGAGATAGACATTAGGAAACATGCTCCTGAATGACCATTGAGTCAAGGAAGATATTAAGGAGGAGATCAAAAAGTTTCTTAAAACAAATGAAAATCAAAATGCCACATGGCAGCATTTTGCAAAATATAGGATGCAGGATAGAGCGAAAGCAGTGTTAAGAGAGAAGTTTATAACAATAAACACCCGCATAAAAAAGTGGAAAGATTTCAAATAAACAATATAATAATGCACCTCAAGTAACTAGAGAAACAAGTCAGACCCCAAATTAATAGGCGGAAATAAAAAATAAAGACCAGAATATAGCTAAAGAAATAAAAACTAAAGAAAAGGATTGCAAAAAGAAAACAGTTGTTTTATAAATTTGATAAAGCACGTGCTACATTAACCAAGAAAAAAAAGATCCAAATAAACGAAATCAGAAATGAAAATGGAATTACAAGTGCTAACACAGAAATACAAAATATCATCAGAGAGTATTATGAGCAAAGATATACTACCAAACTGGAAAACCTAGAGGAAAGGAATAAATTCTTAGAAACATACAGCTTGCCAAGATTGAATCAAGAAAAATAAAACAGAAAGCTGAACAGGCCAATAATAAGTAATAAGATTGAATCAGTTATAAGTCTCCCAACAAAGAAAAATTCCAGGCCCAGATTGATAAAACCAATTCTCCTCAAACTATTCCAGAAAAAAAAGAAAGGAAAAAAAACAAAAACAAAAAAACATTGAGGAGAAATTCTCCCTAACTCACTCTACAAGGCCAGCATTATCCTGATACCAAAACGAGACAAGGGTACAACAACAAAAAAGAAAACTACAGACCAATATCAACAATGACCATAGATGCAAAAATTCTCAACAGAATGCTAACAAAAAAATTTCAGCAGCATATCAAGAAAATAATAAACTATGATCAAGTCAGATTTGTCTGAGGAATGCAAGTATGGTTCAATATACCCAAATTAATAAATGTGATAGATTACATCAACAGAATAAAGAACAAAATCCATATGGTCATCTCAATTGGTGCCAAAAAAGCATTTGATAAAATTCAACATCCCTTCATGCTAAAATTGTTCAACAAACTAGGCATACAAAGAACATATCTCAACATAATAATGGCCATATATGACAAACTCACAACTAATATCATACTGAATGGAGAAAAACTAAAAGCCTTTTTTTTCTAAAAACTGGAACAAAACTAGGATGCCCACTTTAACCACTCCCACTCAACATGGTACTGGAAGTCCTAGTCAGAGCAATCAGGCAAGAGAAATAAATAAAAGACATATAAATTTAGAAAAGAGAAAGTCAAATTGTCATTTGTTGGTGATACGATCCTATATGTAGAACAACCTAAATCTCCATCAAAAAAACTCTCAGAATTAATAAACTTGCAAAACACAAAATCAATATAAAAAAGTAGCTTCTCTATATACCAACAACGAACTATCTGAGAGAGAAGTCAAGAAGGCAATTTCATTTACAATAGCAACAAAAAAAAAATACTGAGGAATAAATTGAACCAAGGTGGTGAAAAATGTCTACAAGGAAAACTACAAAACACTGATAAAAGTAACCGAAGAGAACACAAAATAATGGAAGGACATCTCATGCTTATGGATTGCAAGAATTCATATGGTTAAAATGACTATACTTCCCAAAGTCATCTACAGATTCAATGCAATCCTTATCAAAATACCAACATCATTATTCACAGAATCAGAAACAACAATTATAAAATTTGCATGGAACAACAACAACAACAAAAGAATTCAAATAGCCAAAGCAGTTCTGACCAAAAAAAAAAAAAAAAAAAAATCCCCCAAAATTAAAAAGCCGCAGTGATCACACTACTTGACTTCAAAATATATTACAAGGCTATACCAACCAACCAACCATCCAACCAAGGCATGGTATTGGTATAAAAACAGACACATATAACAATGTTACATAATGGAAACCCCTGAAATAAATGCATATACTCATAGCAAACTGATGTTTCACAAAAGCATCAAGAATATGCAAAAGGGTGCCCTCTTCAATAAATGGTGCTGGGTAAATTAGATATCCATATGAAGAAGAGTAAAACTGGATCACTACCTCTCATGTCATACAAAAGTCAATTTAAGATGGATTAAAGACTTAAACATTACACCCCACACTGTAAAACTACTAGATTAAAACATAGGGAAAACACTTCAGGTCATTGATTTAGGTAAAGATTTTACCTTTTGGCTAAGACCTCAAAAGCACAGATACAAAATTAAAAACAAACAAATAAAGCTATATTAAACTGAAAAGCTTCTGCACCACAAAGGGAACAATCAACACAGTGAAGAGACAACCTGTTGAATAGGAGAAAATGTTTGCAAACTATTCATCCACCAAGAGACTAATATCTAGCGTATACAAGGAACTCAAACAACTCAACAATTAGAAAATGAAGAATCCCATTTAAAAGGGGGAAGACGTCATGAATGGACATTTCTCAAAAGGAAACGAACATGCCCAACGGGTATATGGAAACATGCTCAATATCACTGGTGCAACTTCTTAAATCCTACTTGTTGTATTTGAAAAAAGACTGAATATCTCTACAGAAGAAAAAGCACAGAAATAATCACACCTAACAACTGTAAGTTGTTAATTATAACCAAGAATTATGTTTCTTTTTTATTAAAAAGAAAAGACATTTTCATGCAAAGCTTAAGTAGTACATATTCATCACACTTTGTTCTTATCTGCTGCAATTAATCCAAAATGTTCAAGGAAGTTAGCTCTTATTATGCCCCGGAGTAGTCATTACATGAGGTAGCTATTAGTAGGCAAGTATTATTCCTTACAAAAGCTTCATTGTTTTATCCTTCACTCTTCATTTTAAGATAATTTCTTTCTTCAAAAGCCCTTCTGCATCCAATTCAGGTTATTTTCTTTCACTTATTCCCACAAAAGGAAAATTTCTAAAACACATAAAATGAAAATAAAGTGACTTTTTACAATCCATGTATATATGACAACTTTACTCACTTTGCCCTTCTTAAGTAAAATTCTCAAAAGACTGTCAAATGAAGAGACATTATACTACAACTTAGCTAGGTGAAATGTACATTTCTTTATTTGTGTAAGAAGATATATTCCAATAATGAAGAAGACTACGTGGTGTGAAGAGACAGAAGAAAATTCGTATACAAGTGAAAGTCATTTTCAATTTTCCACTGAAATACCTGAGAATATATACATATACATATATATATAACAAAATCATAAAAAAGTCTGACAACCAGTTGCCATAATTAATGAAGAATTTCCAGTACTTTTAAGGCTAATGGAGCAAGGTTCAAGCAAATAATTAGTGGCCAATCCCACTATCTATGAAATATGACATAGCTTGAAAAAAGACAAGTAGCTCATTTAAAAAAAATCTTCCATTAAATATTACTTATATCGGAGACTCTGAAACCCAGGGTAAGTACTAATGAGATAATTAGACAGCCATTCCATTGTCATAGCAATTAATGTTTGCATTCTATCTATATATTTACCTACCTCTCTATGATCTGTTTATTCATCTATCTATCTAATCTGTTCATTTATCCATGTGATGAAGTTTAATCCCAAGAAATCATTGCAGGCTTATGAGAGAGACTAAATGTCAGCTTTTGGAGCAGCAGTCTTGAAAATGTGAAATATTATTTGGGAATGAGAATGGAACAACCTGTGTGGAATATGCAGATCAAAAGTGTGCTTTGGTTTCAAAGCTAAATAACAGAAATATGATCTTATTCTTTCCTAGATTTATTATTCTTCATCACTGTATGGTATATTTCAGTAGCTTTTTAATTATAACATAAGCTGTATAAGAGCAGATGTTAATCTGATTTTGTCTGTTTGTATTCTATCAAGAACAATGCCTGGCACATTGAGATGCTCAACCAACATCAAATGATTGATTAAAAGATGTTTCCAATATAGTGTTGAGGAAAATCTGAATAAATTATATATTTATAGTTTATCTGTTTCTAACCTCTACTGGAATCCACTTTTCTTCAGAGCAGGAAAGATATCTTACTGGTTTACAAATATCCAAGCACACAGGACAGTGTCTGGAATGTAAGTGAATGTTTTTTCAGTTAATTAAAGATTTGTGCCAGAGAGAAAATAGAAGCTGGAAGGTATACAACATAGAATAAATAAAAATTATAAAAATTTATTGTGATCAATTGTTTCATTTTACCCATTGAAAAGGTAAAAAAAAATAATAATTTCCAGTGTATTAGT
The DNA here is from genome assembly GCF_029281585.2 of Gorilla gorilla gorilla. NCBI lineage: Eukaryota > Metazoa > Chordata > Mammalia > Primates > Hominidae > Gorilla > Gorilla gorilla. Next base: position 139,183,289 of record NC_073247.2, read on the forward strand.
ATGGTTTCTCCAGAGAAATGGAGAGAGACAGATAGACAGATAGATACATAGATAGATAGATAGATAGATAGATAGATAGATAGATAGATAGATAGATAGATAGATAGATAGACAGATAGATATAGATAGATGATTGGTAGGTAGATGATAGATAGATAGATAGATAGATAGATAGATAGATAGATAGATAGATAAAAAATTATTATAAAGAAATTATTATAAAGAATTGGTTCATCCAACTGGGGAGGCTGAGAAGCCCCCGGATCTGTGTCAGCAAGCTGGAGAGCCAAGAGAGCCGATGGTATAGTCCCAGTCCAAGTCCAAAGTCCTGAGAACAAGGAAAACCAATTACATAAGTTCTAGAATGACTCTAAGTCTGAAGGTGGGAGAAGACTGATGTCTCAGGTCAAATCACTCACAAAGAGAGAATCCTTTCTCACCAAGCCTTTGTTATATACAGACCTTCAATGGATTGGATGAGGCCCACCCAAATTAGAAAGGAAAAACAATTTTTCTCAGATTACCAATTCAAATGTTAATCTAATCTAGAAACACCTCACAAACACTCTCAGAATAATGTTTTGCCAAATACAGTGGCACTTTGTGCCCAAATAAATTTGAAACATAAAATTAACCATCACATGCAGCAATTACTAATAATCATTGAGTCCTCATTATGTCTAATTACATTGCTTATATTATTTCATTTACTCCTTAAAACACCAAACAAATCAGGTACCACTATGTTCACCATTTTACTGAGGAGGAATCTGAGGTAGTTTAAGACACATGTCTTCAGAGCAGTTCATATCTCTCCAAGTAATTTCAAATCAGAAACAAAATTTAAGTCTTAGCATTTGTGTCCCTTTACTTTTAAGAAGCGTCATATACGTAATATGTAAATTTAATGAAGAAGCTCATTTATCTCCTTTATTCACCATTGTATCACTATAGACTAGAGCGTGCTTTTCCTCTATAAACACTCAATATTAGTTTAATGAATTACATTAGACAATTTAGCTCATAGGCCTTGAGTTCAATAAAGAAGATTGGAAATGCAGTCGACCCTTGAACACCACAAGTTTGAATTATGTGTGTCTACTCCTATGTAGATTTTCTTCTGCCTCTGTGACAATTGAGACAGTAAGACCAACCCCTTTTCTTTCTCTTCCTCCTCAGCCTCCTCAACATGAAGACCACATGGATGAAGACCTATATGATGATACATTTCCACTTAATGAATAGTAAATATATTTTATCTTCCCTATGATTTTCTTAATAACATTTTCTTTTCTCTAGATTAATTTATTATAATACAATATATAATACATATACAAAATATGTGTTAATTGTTTATGTTATTGGTAAGTCCTCCAGTCAACAGTAGGCTATCAGCAGTTACGTTTTTGGGAAGTCATAAGTTTTTCATGGATTTTCAACTCTGAAATGTGTCTGTGCCCTTAACCTCTGCATTGTTCGAGGGTCAACTGTACATATTTTGAAGGGAGGAGTACAGACGTTACTTGAAGCTCTTTTATTAAAATATTCAACAAATATTTAATCAATCCTTGATCTCTGCCTGTCACTGATTCTGTGGATATAGCAAATCTAATGATATCTCTGCCTGTCACTGATTCTGTGGATATAGCAAATCTAATGATATCTCTGCCTTTAAGTAGCTTACAGCATAGTGGGGAAGAGATGGGATGACTTATGGAATGTGCGTAGTGAAGTAAGAGAAGGTAGTTGATACCTGAATCATTGGGAGACTACCACCAACAATAGATGAAAAAAAATGAAGTGTATTTCACCAAGAAGCAAGGAAGATGAGAGTTACAGAAAGAATAACAAAGGCAATATTGTCAAATGCTGCAGAGTTCAAATAAAACCTGAAAAAAAAAACAGACTTCACAATTGGTTAACAATCTCTGAGACATCGGTTCCAGTGGCAACAGGTGAGGCAGATTTCTATGATTCAACATGGTTACGGTAGTAATCTTCAGCACCCTAATATTGTTTGTGGAGCTCTAAACACCGTATTATATCTTTTAAACAATAAATATTTGTTGCATTATTAAATAAAGGAATTTTGAAGAAGTGTAAATTTGTGAGTGAATGCACAGGCAGTGTCACCTTAACTATCTAGGTTTATCTTCAGTTACTTTTAGTATGAAATTTATCTTAGAGCTTTTAAATTAAACAGTAATGTGTTTTTCATCTGTATCTTTGCTCATGCTGTCCTAATTACCTGAAATAGCCCTATTTCTACTTTTTAATTCAAAGTCTATACCTTTTCCCCCAAATCCAATTTAACATCTTCTTCATTAAAACTTTTCATTTTTATATCATAATTATCTCCTCATCTTTAATTTTTCATAGAATACATAAAGCTGTGCTAAACATTTTCACACTTGATCAACTATCTGTTCGTATTTATATTTTTCTCTCAAAAGATGGATAGCTTCAGCAGAACTGGACGCATTGAAGCACATGGCAATATGTGCTTAATACATACACAAAACTTAATTGACTATATATTTCATGAACCTTACTTTAACATTGAGGGAAATTGAGAGATGAAGCAAAATTCTCCAAGGAAATTATTGGAAGCCATTTATTTTTTGTCCTTACTTGTACCCTTCCCCAACTTTCATATGAATGTCTTTTCCCACATTCTATGACTGCTGTTGTAGGAATAAAAAAAGAAAATTAAAACAGTGTTACTGATGGTCTCATTTGATAACTATGCCTTGTAGTCTAAATAAAATCGATTTAGTCAGTTATAGAAATGTTGACTTTGTGTTTTGCTAGAAACTGAATGTAGAGTTAAGTGCTGACATCTTTCGGATTGGGTGGTTTTGCTTATATTGCCATGTGGTTATATAAAGAGTGTTGAAGTGAGAATTTGAAATGTTGTGTAGATATAGAAAATAATAGTCATTTCTAGATATTTTTCCTTTCTTTATAAAGTTAACCAATTGAGTCTTTTTTCATTATTATCTGTAAACACATCTGGACTTTCTAAATTTTCATTATTCAGAGTTCAACACAAGTCTTAGCAGGATACAAAGGCATGAATATTAAACCATTTCAACAGCCAGTTTTTTAAAGAATCATATTTAGAGCCTTGCTGATTTCAATTTCCCCATATGGCTTCATGAATTAATAACTTTTGGAGGTCATCATGGACTATCTGCTAGCTGTTCTGTATGATGAGATGAGCAGGGAGCAGGTGAATCAAGCAAGGAGGAGATGGCTTCCTGAATTGAACAGGATATAACATTTGGGTACTTTTATTAGTTTTGTATTCTCTCCCTGCAGCTGAGGGCCATCCACTCTTTTTTTCACAGTATTTTCAAGTGTATACCCTTTTTTCTTTGTTTCTTCTTTCTTGGTTCTATTTCATGCCTCCCCCTCCCCAAGGAAAAAATGATTAGGGCTGTGGACATTAATTTATTTTGATCCGTTTATTCCAATCATGAAGCTAGATTTGTGTGTGTGCATGTGTGTGTGTGTGTAACTTTTATTGAATATTAAATATATGCCAAGAATAAGAACAAGTGCCTTCACATGGAGTCTTACGTAATCTTCTCAACAAACCTATTAAGTGACTGCTCTGATTATCTCCACTTTATAAATGAGGTTAAGTTGCCTGCCTGTGTCACACAGCTAATAATGGACAGCGCCATAATTTTCATCCTCCATTAGGAAATGTTTTTCAAGATTAAAGATAGCTAAACTCACACCTGAGTAACACCAAATGCATGCTGTTAATCACTGTGCTATTTTTTGTGTGGCTGTTTGGCTGACTTGAACAATTCATCATCTAAATTTTCTTACAGGTGACTCATAAAAATGTGGGACAGAGTAGGCCTATGGCTCACTATTGGCTCCTTTTCTAATTATTGGTAAGTATGCTGGAGCATCAGGATATTAATCTGTGTGCCAGTTTATAAACCCGCATTCCTCTTCTTTGGATTCTTACCCACTCTACAGAATGTAAGAACATAAGCAGTCTAGCTGACTCCCCAGGATTAGTAGGGGCTATGGTTCCCTTTAGGATACTTAAATTTAAGAGTTTACATTGGTAGAGATTATGTTTTCCCTGTACAACAGCTCTCTGTAAACTACTAACTTGTGGCACATAAACAGATTCTGCCTGGAGATCACATTGATAGAGCAGCTCAGAGCTAACTTAAATAATAGCACCTGTTAGTGCACAGTCATTTTCTATAGTAAAATAAAGAATATTTATTGTTTGTGTGCCATACACTCTGCTAAGTGTCTTGTGTTTGTTATTTCATTTAATTTACACAGCTATATGAAGAGGTAAGTACTTTTATTATTTATATTTTACAGCCGAAAAATGCTAGTAAGTGGGAATTTGAGATTTGACCTAAGATTGATTCCAAAATCGATTTTCTTATCTACCATGTCTATTATCTTTATTTAAACATAAAGATATTTAAATATATTAAACAGAAAGATATTTAAATATATTATTTAAACATAAAGATATTTAAATATATTATTTAAACATAGCCATTTTTTCCTTTTTCCACTTTTATTTTAGAATCATAGGGTACATGTGCAGGATTGATACAGAGGAATATTGTGTTTTGCTGAGGTTTAAAGTATGACTAAACCCATCACCCTGGTATTGAACACAGTACCCCAGAGGTAGATTTCCAGCTTTTTCTCCCCTCCCTCTCCCCACTCTAGTAGACCCCAGTGTTTATTGTTCCCATCTATATGTCCATGTATACCCAAAAAATAACCATTCTTACTTGATTTTGATATTTGTGCCAAGAGGAGTATATTATTTCTTAGGATAGTGGTTAGAATGTCAGCTTGTGAGATTGCCAATGCCACTGACATTTCCTTTTAGAAGTTAATGCTACTCCCTTAGATGGAAGGAAAGATAAGGACTGGTCAGTAGCAATTCTCTCTTAAAACTGTGGCTCCTGAGGTCATCGGATTTTCGTCTTATAAGACTGTGCAATGTTTCTCTTTGCCATTGAATTATTGTTTCTTAACCTGATGGATGCCCTCTGCCTTCTTTCCAAAGTCATGGATAATAACTGTCATTGATGTCTTAGTCAGTTCTGGCTGCTGTAATTGAACACCGTAGACTGGGTAGCTTAAATTATATTTATTTCTCACAGTTCTGGAGTCTGGAAGACTGAGATCAGGGTGCCAGCATGGTCAGGTTCTAAGTGAGGGCTCTCTTTCTGGTTTAATAATGGCTGCTGTCTTGCTGTATCTTCACATGGTGGAGAGGGAGAATACTGCTCTCTTTTTTTCTCTTACCTGGGCACTTATAACATCATGAGGGCTTCACCCTCATCGCATTATTTCAACTTATTCACCTCCTAGAGACTCTTCCTTCAAATACTATTATAGTGAAAGGTAAGCCTTCAACATATGGATTTTGGGGGGACACAAGCATTCAGTCCATAGCCCATGGATTCTTGCAAGTTTCTTGATTCTTCTGTTTAGAGACGGACTATTTAGAGATAGATGATTTGGCTGATCCAAGAGGAACAGATTGTTTTCCTTTTGTTTCTTCCCTGAATATGTGCTTAATATCTTTTTATAAACTCAACCTATAACCATTGAACAACTATAGACACTATACTAGGCTCTAGAGATTCAACTACGACCAGAAAGGATATATTTTACCCTACAGAACTGAGTGAAGTGAACGTCACTCTCCTACACTCAAACTATATCCCATCATGTCAGAATTTCCTAATATCATTCCCTCCGAGAAGCACAAAATTTATATCATTCTTTCCTGTTTTTATTCTATGAGAAAGTTTTGTCCCATGTCAATGACATTATTTTTCTAGAACCCAGAACTGTCAGTTACTACTATTTACAGTTTTCTCAATGTCTGGTGGGGCATTTTCTTACAGTTCATTGTGCATCTCTTTTGTTATACAATGCCTATATGTATTGGGCATTATGCTAGGTGCTGAGGATTAAAGGAGGTAGATATGACAGTCCTGCAGTTATGCAGATTGTATTATTATTTATATATCTGTGGGAATATAGTTCATAAAATTCATAAATTATGAATCCTAAATTTCTAGGAAAATCAAAACAACACCCCAATCTTCTGGTACACAGTGATTGAATTTGAACTATTTGTGACTAGCTCAGTAAAAGGAAGGTCTCAAAGCACCAGACTGTCAACATGGAAAAGAAAAACAAACATGTACTGCTGTTTACCATCAAAGCAATGTTCCTTACTAGTTTGACAGTGTTTTGTCTATTCCACACAGAGCCTGTCTACTATGACTTTGACATAATGATATAAAGTTTCCTAGGAATTTCAGTGGTATAATGAAGACCAGGGATTCCTTCAGCAAATCCTTAGGCAATTAAGTTTATTTATTTTTAGCCTTAGTATACTTTTCTGTAAAATAAACATAATAATAACTATATTTCAGGGTTATAATAAAAATTAAAGAAGCTGGGCATGATGGCTCACACCTGTAATCCCAGCTACTCGGGAGGCTGAGGCAGGAGAGTTGTGTAAGCCCAGGAGGTTGAGTGCAGTGAGCTGTGATTGTGCCACTGCACACTCCAGCCTGGGCAAAAGAGTGAGATCTCATCTCTAAAATTTTGTTTTAAAGAACTAAATAAGAAAAGATACCTATAGTGCCTAAAAATAGCATGCATTCAATATCTGATAGCTACAATCTATATCATCATCATCTTCACTATCATCATCATGCTCATGATCCCACTGAAAATGGACCACATTTTGCTAGTAACCTATACTGGATTCTCTTTCTTTTTATATAGCCATGGCCTTCTGGTAAGTCTCAGGCTCAGGACTGACTACAAGCAGCACTTGACAAAGCTCCAATAGGAGAATTTTTATTCTTAATATTGATGCAGAAAACAATCAGGATGAAGAGTTTATTGATAGTAGAGTTTTAAGGGAAGTGGTAATTTTTCAAAATATTTCAAAAAGTTAAATTATTTCCCTTTTTTCTTGTTAAGTACCATAAGAAAACTCATACCAGAAAATATTTATTTCTTACCAAGACTTACTAAAGTCATTTAGAAGGATATATAAACATTCTAGAAAACTGGCAGGTCATGGAAATATGCAGCACATGCACTATCAACTCTCTTTAAGGGTGAAAAGTACAGTTCGGAAATAGGCATTCAAATGTAATCAGTATCTGTAGGACCTAATATTTTTTCAGTAAATCAGTGGAAATAACCTTTAGTATGACAAATGCAAATCTAATGTATACTCTAAACATGATATTGTTTACTATTACTGGCAGCGTTTACTATTTATCAGCAGTGATACTGTTTACTAATGTCAGTAGTGACAAATGAAGCTAAAAGAAAAATTATCTCAATTTCTTTTGGAATGTGGTAAGCCACATTCCCAATAATAACGACAAGAAATCCTTAAATAATAATATCTATCTTGTATTGACTGTTTACTATGTGCATGCTCCTTTGAATCTTAAATATATTATTTAATTCTCACAATGAACCTATCTAGTAAGTATAATTGTCTTGATTTTGCTGATTAAAAAAAACCGTGGCTTAGAAAAAGACTAATAAATTTAGTTACTGATACATTGCTAGTTTGATTGGAATTAAGGATTCAATCCCAAGTTCATGAGATACCAATATTTAAGCACTTAAGTACTTCACATTACTTCCTTTCTTTCTAAAGTATCCCCAGATTCCTTCCACCTACTGTATGTTGCAGCCATATTCTGTCTGCTTCTCTCTTGACTTCATGTCTTTGTATGTACTGTTCTTTTTTTCTAACCCTTTTAAGGAAAAAATATCTATTCATGGCAGATATTGTATTGAGACTATTTTTCCTATGGGAAGCTTTCCCTGACTGTCCTGAAGAGGTTGGCTGTTCATGGTAGTGCTCTCACAGAATACTGTGCATTCCTTCTCATCACATTGTCTTGTAAAGATTATTTTCTTGTTTGATCTTTCCTTGTTTGTAAGCTCCTTAGGTAAAAGTGCCATATTCAACTTGTTTACTATTTAAACTCCAGTCACTTACATAGTTTCTAAAACATAGTAGAGACCTAAAAGTGTTAGTTAAATGAAAAAGTTGTATAAAATTTTGGTATGTTTATAATAGCTTGCACATGTTAATGGTTTTACTTTTAATGCTATATTATATAGGAACATTTGCATGCATGTTAAGTTTCTTTTTAGGTTCCAAGTTCCATAAGGTCACACATCTTGTCATTTATCTTTTACATCCTATCTACAGAAGATTAGCACAAAGTTTTGCACATGAAAGTGCTTATCAATCACTCATCTGATGTGGAAAACATTGCAGACAAAATACATAAAACATATGTTGAATTGAATGTCTCATATGGCACACAAAATTGATCTAACATTAAAGAGGTTGCTCCATGTTTCAAATGCTATTTTAAAAATGGGTTTTGTAGAGTTGTTAAAAGGAGTGCATTAATTAAAAGAGAAATAAACAGTATAATATAGAAGTATCAGCACTCAACATTAGGGTTCTTGGACATCAAAAATGTGATTTTAGCTCCAATCCTAATGACATATTATCCCTTAGAGAAGTCATTTGACTTTACTGTCATATATTATATTTTAATCCTATAAACAGATAGCATGTTTGTAAACATAGAGCTAAGGTATAAACAATCAGACAGAAGTGATGTGACTGACTCATTACACATTTTAACAGTTAATTTTAGGTGTTACCTTGGCTGGAATAAGAGACAGACAGATAGCTGGTAAAGTGTTATTTGTGGGGGAGTCTTTGAGGGTGTTTCTGGAAAAGACTGGCATTTCACTCAGTGGACTGAGTAAGGAAGATCTGTTCTCACACAATGTGTGTGGAAACCATCCAATCAGTTGAGGGCCTGGATAGAATAAAAAGGCAGGGAAAGGCAAAGTGCTTCTCTCTTTCAGAGCTGGAACAACCTTCTTCTTCTACCCTTGGGAAACAGATCTTCAGGTTCTCTGAGCCATTTACTGAGTCACCCCAAAATACTGCTTGAGTGAGGACTAGAACAGGAGAAGGCTCTGCAACAGGACCAGGATGTTGTGTATGCTGCTCTGCAAATTGAGCTTAATAATCCAGCAGATCCAATGCTATGTGAAATGTCAGTGGTGGATGGGGATACTGTTTGGAGCTTTACACAGGACCTTATAGGTAATTGCAGCACAGGCTATTAGAACTGTGGAGCAAGTCCCTGCCACCATCTACAGATAACTACTCTTGAGAGGCAGCTCATGGCATGCTACTGGGCCTTAGAAGAAACTTAATGCTTGACCATGACCCACCAAATTACCAGGCAACCTGAGATGTACGTCATAAACTGGGCAATAGTTGATCCACCAAGCCATAAAGCTGGATACGCACAGAAGCATTCCATCATCAAATGAAAGTGGTATACACATGACTAGGCCCAAGCAGGTCCTGAAGGAACCTGTGAGTTACATAAAGAAGTGGCTGAAGTACTCATGGTTCCTACTCCTGCTACTCTGCCTTCTGTCTCCCAGTCTGCACCTATGGCCCCATGGAGAGAATCCTATGATCGTTAGACACAGGAAGAGAAGACTAGTGCCTGGTTTTCAGATGGTTCTGCACTATATGCAGGCACCACCTGAAAGTAGACAGCTATAACACCACAGCTGTTTTCTAAGATCTCCCTGAAGTACAATGGTAAAGGAACATCTTTTCATTAGGAATAACTTAGAACAATGCACCTGTTTGTAAACTTTGCTTCGAAAAAATGGTCATACATGTGATTATATACCAATTCATGGGTTGTAACCATAGATTTGACTGAGTATCAAAGACATTGAAGTGACATGACTGGAAAATTGGTGACAAAAAAATTTTGGGAAGAGATATGTTAATAGACCTCTCTGAATGGGCAAAGGATATGAGTATATTTATGCCTCATGTGAATGTTCACCAAAGGGTGACCTTAGCAGAGGAGAAACTTAACAATCAAGTGAAAGAATAATTCATCCTGTGAATAATGTAAGTCAACTGCCTTCCCTAGCCACCCCTATCATTGCCAAATGAGCTCATTAACAAAATGGTCAACTCTCCACAGCTGCGTGTGCACAGTCTGCCACTAGTAGAGACCAACATCCAGCCCCCAATATGGAACCATTCTCTGGAGTAATCAGCTAGCTAATGGCAGGCTAACTACACTGGACTGCTTCCATCATGGAAAGGGCAATGTTTTGTCCTCACTGGAATAGACACTTATTTTTGGGTATGGATTTGTCTTACCTAAACTCAATGCTTCTGCCAAAACTACTATATGTGTATGCACAAAATGCCTTATCCACCATCATGGTATTCTACACAATATTGTTTCTGATAAAAGAACTCAATTAGTAGCCAAAGACACACAGCAATTAGCCCATGCTCATGGAATTTACTGGTCTCACTATGGTTCCCACCATCCTGAAGCAGTTGGCTTGATAGAACTGTGGAACATCTTTCTGAAGATACAGTTACAGTACCAGCTAGGTGGCAATATCTTGCAAGGCTGGGATAAGGTACGCCAGAAGGCTGCATATGTTCTGAATCAGCATTCAATATAAGGTACTGTTTGTCCCATAGCCAGGATTCACAGAACCAAGAGTCAAGGGATGGAAGCGGGAGTGGCACTACTCACCATTATGCGTAGTGACCTATAAAGTTTTGGTTTTCTATTACCACAACTTTATGCTCTGATGTCCTAGAGATTTTAGTTTTATAAGAAGAATGTGTCTACCAAAATATATAGCAATGATTCCACTGAACTGGAAGTTAAGACTGCCACCTGGTCACTTTGGGCTACTCATCAAGGCAACAGGCTAAAAAGGGAGTTATGGTGTTGGCTGGAGTGATTGATTCAGAGAACCAAGGAGAAATTGGACTACTACGACACAATGGAGATAATGAAGAATGTGTCTGAAATACAAGATTCTTGAGGGTGTCTTTTTAGTATTATCATGCCATATGATTAAGGTCAATGGAAAATTACAACATTTTAATTCAGGCAAGACTATGAATGACCCAGTCCCTTCAGGAATTAAGGCTTGGGTCACCATACCAGGGAAAGAATCATAATTATAACCAGATGCGGTGCTTGCTGTAAGCAAAGGGAATACAGACTGGGTAGTAGAAGAAGGTAGTTATAAATAGCAAATATGACCACATGACCAGTTACAGAAAGGAGGACTGTAATTCCCATGAGTATTTCCTATTTTGTTAAGATTACATTTTTGGGGGCATATATACATATATTAGGCAAGTATATTTGTTTTCTTTTCTCTCATTCTTTTATTATGTAACAAGATGCATTGAGTTTATATTCGTATTTAATTATTACTAATGTTATATCATAGTATTTAGTTTATGGGATTTCAGAAGAAGAGAAAACATCACTGAAGGACTTTATCTCTTCTGAGAAAAGAATGAATGTGTTTTAAGTTCTACACAAGATAGTTATATCATCTTTTGTGGAGCTATGACCTTATCATCATCTCTATTTGGAAATTAAATATGGTTAACGGAGATGTGTATGGGTGCCAAGTTGACAAAGGGTGGACTTGTGATGGTTTACTTTAAGCGTCAACTTGACTGGATTAAGGGATAATCAGATGCCTGATAAAACATTATTTCTAGGTATATCTGTGAGGATGTTTTCAGAAGCGATTGACATTTGAATCAGTAACCTGAGTAAAGAAGATCCACACTCACTCAATGTGGGCAGGTACCATACAATTGGCTGAAGGCGTGGATAAAACAAAAAGGCAAAGGAAAGAAGAATCCTGTCTCTTCTGGAGCTGGGACACTCTTCCTCCCCTGGCCTATAGACATTAGAACTTAAGCTTTTCCAGCTTTTGGACTCTGGGACTTGCACCAATAATCTCCCAGGTTTTTGAGCCTTTGGCTTCAAACCGAATATTTTACATTGACTTCCCTGGTTCTGAAACCTTCAGATATAGACTGAGCCATGCAATTGGCTTCCCCAAGTTCCCATTTGTAGATGGCCTATTGTGGGATTTCTCATTATCCATAATCACATGAGCAAATTCCCCTAATAAATCCCCTCCCATCTATCTATCTATATTTATATATCCTATTGGCTCTGTCTCTGGAGAACCCTGGCTAATAGTCATGTGAATGTTGAAATTATCTGTATAAAAAGAAAAGATACTAAAAATGTTCCATGGACAAAAGTCTTAAGGATTTCTCAGCAGCAAATGGAAGACATCTTCATAGAACATAAAATGCTTTTAAAATATTTCAAAATATAAACACTCTTAAATGTGTATACTCTTTACTTGAAAATGCACTTCCTTTTGAGAAAAACTAGAACTTTTGTCAACTGTTAAAAGGTTCTTAGCTTGTAGATTCAGTATTTAAACACTAGTCTCTATTGTAAGAAAATATGACAGGGATTTGGAGGAGAAAGTTCATAAATAAAATGAAAATAAACTCCTTTTTCTTATTCAAGAGCCTAAAAAAATAGTAGTGCTTCAGTCTATGCAATTGTCTATCCTCTGCAGACAATTGAAAATAAATCTTAGATATTTCAGGCCACTGTTTCTAACTCACAATAGAAACTGAAAATCTAGAATTATATGATTGTTGTTGAACAAATAGTGGAAAGTTGACTGAAAAATAAATTTAAGGCTGAGCGTGGTGGCTCACTCCTGTAATCCCAGCACTTTGGGAGGCTGAGGTAGATGGATCACTTGAGCCTAATAGTTCAAGACTAGCCTGGGCAAAATGGCAAAGCTCTATCTCTACAAAAAAAAAAAAAAATAGAGAAATTAGCCAGGCATGGTGGCACATGCCTGTAGTCCCAGCTACATGAAACGCTGAGGTGGGAGGATAACTTGAGCCCAGGAATCAGAGGTTGCAGTTAGCTGAGACCACGCTATTGCACTCCAGCCTGGATGACAGAGTGAGACCCTGTCTCAAAGAAAAAAAACTTACCTGATTATATGTGTGTGTGTGTGTGTGCGCGCGCGCGCGCATGTGCTTGTGTGTGTATGTATAAATATATACAATTATATAATATTTATGTATATATGCATATATTGACTACTTACATGTCATATATCAGAGGGCAGATTAATTCTAGCTCTGCTTTGTGCAGAATTATAAGTTCTTCTTTTATCTCCTAAATTAGTATGATCCAAATTATTTCTGGAGGTGCAGTTTTAGTATCCATTGCACATCATCAAGCTACTCCAGTCATTCATAATTATAAAATGTTAAATGCATAGCATATACCCACATTACTGAAATGGGCCAAAATTTATTAAGGTAAGGAATGGAATGTGTTCAGTAATTTTCTGTTCATGGAACAAATCTACTAATGCTAAAATAAAAAATACATATGTATTTAATATATATTTTCAACCAAAGAAACGGATATGCTTTAAATTTCAGTACATAACCTTCTCCCTAATTTCTAACAATCACATATTTTTTAGAAAAACTGCTTGCTTTACAAAGGAAAGTTACCTAAATATTGAAAGTATACTGGCATTCATAATTAAATTATTTTTCTATCGATCATTTTTATTGCATTATTTCACATTTCACCATATTATTTATAGAACACAGTAATGAACTTCCATTGCTTTATTGCATTATTTGGTAAACAATGTAACAAACTGGAGAACTAGAGTAATAAAATTAAGGTGATTTAGCAATAAAGCAATTCCTCAGATTTTAATTAAATTATGGAAATTTATTATCTAAAGAGTGTAACCTAGGACTCAGTAATATGGGTCTGGGGCATCACAGATTTAGGAGTAGAGCTCTGAAAATCCAAATAAGTAAAATATATAGTTGATTTTGAATATGCTTTAAAAATGGAGAGACATGAAGTGATAAATAATAGCTACAACCTTTCCTTTTTCCATAAATGAGGATCCCTTGCAACAAGCATGAGTCCTGACATCTAAGAGCCTCTATCTAGATGAATGTTTCGAGAGGATTGACCTCAAATATGTAACAAATTTAAAACAGATCTTTGAAACAACCGAATGATTAGTTCTCAAGCACTCAATTGCAGTTTTCAGAATTATTTCCCAGGATATTTTCTGTAGAAAGAGTGTAAATCTATGCAAATAATTTTTAAAATAAAAATAATAAAATACTCAATTTTCAAAATGAAATTAGAATATATCAAATGTTTGGAGCCATGAATATAACTTACTCCTTGATAAATATTCAAGGGCATTAAAAGCTTATTCTAATAAAATTTTAAATGCTAATTCCTATTAAATAAATGAATCTAAATTCAGAAACAAATATCCTTCTGTTCATCTGATCATCCAACTCAAAAAATGCTAAAATATTTAATTGCACTTGAAACTTTACTAATAATCAATATATGTTCATCGGGACTTAGAAGGCTAACATCCTAAAACATTATCAAGCTACCAAAAATCTAAACCAATAATAAGTAGATAAAATCTGATTTATAGCCACATAACTTGATAACTGGAAAGATTAGGAATAGAAGTTGATTCAGAGAAAATAACTAAGTTTAGGTATGGGGTAATCTATGAAGATTGTTTTCTTTCTTGTCAGAAATTTAAGCTAGTTTCTCAGATGACTGCATTTCTCAAAGTTTCACACTCATAAGATTCCTCAAAGACATTCTTTGCTTATTTTCCTGAATCTTCCCAATATTAGATTTTTTTAAGTAAAAAATGTTTTTATTGCTCCAGCAATCAGCAATCTCTTGCCCCACCACCTGTTTTTTTTATTATTATTATTATACTTTAAGTTTTAGGGTACATGTGCACAATGTGCAGGTTTGTTACATATGTATACGTGTGCCATTTGGTGTGCTGCACCCACTAACTCGTCATTTAGCATTAGGTATATCTCCAATATTAGATTTAAAAGCCTTAAAGTTTTGTTTTCATTTTGCAGCCTCCTTGGATGTAAGTTTAGATCCTATTCACTAGATATTAAGATATAATATGAGCTCCAGAGACCTTTTATCAATCAGTCCTTTTATAGATAATTTTACTGTAGCCTTTTTCTTTCTGACTCATTCTGTACAAGTATTTCATTACACATATTTATTCATTTTTTTCCAATTAAGGTTTTTGTACTTGAATTTTATTTTTTCAATTGTCTTCCTGTGTAAATAATCATTGGAGCACATTCATCTCCTGCTTGGTCTACAAACATTTACTTTTGCCAGAATTGTGTGCTTCGCCATATTCTCATTCTACATGCTCTTCTTCAGTGCATCCTTTATTTTCCCATCGTTTTAATACTATTTTCTATGCTGATGACTGACAAATCTCTTTTTCCTGTGATAACTATCACTACAGAGTCAGATCTAGTTGACATCTCTCTTTGGTTGTCTCACAAGCACTTAAACTTAAAATGTGCCAAAGCACCATCCTAAGATCTCTGATTTGACACAACACTTCATAAGTATAAAGGACATACTGTATTCATTTCTCTACCCCACCAACAATTACAGTATACAGCAGCTATTAAGTATTGAATAAATATCTGCTGAACTGTCCTATGTGTTGTAGAGTATGAAAATCCTCACACCCCTAACCTGTTATTGTTTATGTGAACCTTTTTTTTTTTTTCTTTCTTTCTTTTTTTGGTATATGCTGTCTTGGATCTTTTCCCTTGGCCACCTCTGCTGTTTGAAGCAAGGTACTTTCCAGTTCTTCATCTCAGGTCCCCTTCTATTTAAAAAGTGATTAGAATAGATTATTGCTAAAGTTCCTTTAAACTCTGATATCCTTAGGAATAAAAGTTAAATGCTGTGGGAAATGTCAGTGAAAGCTAATACTTAAATTGAGCATTGAGGAGTGGTTGACACATTTTCCTTAACTTTTTCAAATTTTGCATAACAGTTTTACTGCTACATATTTTACATAGCAAATAGTTTATCTTTTTAAAGTATATAATTTCATGGATTTTAATATATTCATAGAGTCGAGCAGCCATCACTACAATCAGTTTCGAACATTTTCATAATTCATTACTCATTAGCAATTACCCACATCAGGTCTCCCTAATCCCCCCCAAGGCCAGCCCCAGGAAACAACTAATATTTTCTTTTTTCTATCTAGATTTACATGTTCTGGACATTTAATAAAAATAAAAATATAAACTGTGCGGTATTTTTGACTAGCTTCTTTCACTTAACATTAATTTTTCAAGTTTAACCTATGTTGTAGTATGTATCCGTACTTCATTTCTTTTTATTGTTGATTATATGGATATATCACAATTCTTTATCCATTTATCAGTTGATTTGTATGGATACATGCTTTCATTTATCTTAAATATATAGCTCATAGTGAAATTGCTGGGTCATATAATTTAAATGTTTAACATTTGGAGGAGCAGCCAGACTGGACTGTTTGACAAATTCCCTAAACCTCTTTATTCCCACCAAGAGTGTATTGGTAGCTGCATTTCTCCCCGACAGTTGTCTTTTCAATATAGCTATCCTAATGTGTATGAAATGGTATCACATTGTAGTTTTAATTTTCATTTTCCTGATGACTAATGATGTTCAGTATTTTCTCGTATGCTTACTGAACATTTTTATAGCTCCCTTGGGGAAATGCCAATATCTGTACTTTGCCTCTTTTAAATCAAATTACTTGCCTTTTTCTTGTACTCTTCTAAGTGGCAATTATACAATCTAAATATAAGTCCCCTATCACATGCATGATTTGCAAAATTTTTGTTTATTTTGAATGTTGTTTTTTCACATTCTCTATGGTATCTTTTGGAGCAAAACAGTAATTTGATGATTATTATTTTTTGTTTTTTTTTGCTAGTGTTTTTGGTGTCATATTAAAATTAAGAGTTGCTTAACTCAGGGTCATGTAGATTTTCATCTGTTTCCTTCTAAGAATTTTATATTTTCAACTCTTATATATAGATATTTGATTAATTTTGAGTTATTTATTGTATGTGATGTGAAACAGAGTTTTGATTTCATTTTCTTACCAGGATAAGAGATCGTTATCTCACCACTATTTGTTTCAAATTTTACAAAAAATATTTATCATATTAAATTGTATGGCAGGTATCTTTGTTTAAAAAACAACTGACCATTTATTGGTTTGTTTTTTGGACTTTCAATTCCATTCCATGTAACTATATATTACTTAGTATGCTATTAAATAATTTGAAAATCAGTCTTAGTTACTGTTGTTTGTAGTAAGTTTTAAAATTGGGAGTCTGAGTCTTCCAATACTGTTCTTATTTTTAGCTATTCTTGGACCCTTGAATTTCCATATGAATTTTAAAGTCCACTTGTCAGTTTCTGCAAGAAAAAATCCATCTGGAATTTTTATGTAAATTACACTGAAACTGTGGACCAATTTGAGGGAGGACCACCTTGCTAATAATATTAAATAATCTTATTTACCAGTGTGGAATAGTTCTCTATTTAGGTCTAGGTTTTTGCTTTCTTTTGTTAAATTTACTCCTGCTTTATTCCCTTGAAGCTATTAAAAATAAATTTTTAAAATTTTATTTTCAGTGTGTTCATTTAAGGTGTATAGAAATGAAATTTATTTTAGTATACTAATCTGTTCTGAAAGCTTGCTAAACATGTTTATTATTTTTAATAATTTATTAAGGGATTCCTTAAGATTATATATGTGTGTGTATATATATGACTTATGATTTTATAAGAATTCGTTCATTTTATCTAGTCCAATTTTTGGCATAAAATCATTTATAGTATTTTCCTAAAATCATTTTTATTTCTATAAACTGAATTGTAATGTCTCACTTTTTTAGTTGATTATAGTAACCTCAGTCTTATCTCTTTTATTGGTCAGTCTACATAAATATTTGTCTATTACATTGATTGATCCAAAACCATCTTTTAATTTAGAATGTTTTCTCTTATATTTTTTATACTCTATTTCACTAATTTTCACTTTAATATTTTTCTTTCTTCTGCTTGCTTTTGGTGTGGTTTTCTTTGCCCTTTTTCCAGTTTTTAACGTAGACAGGCTATTGATCTTTCTTTTTAAATGTAGACATTTACAACTATACATTGCCATTCTAGCATTGCTTTAGCAACATTATTTAAGATTTAGCATGTTGTGCCTTCATTTTCACTCATGCGCTGGGGAGTCCAGTTTGTCTGGACAAGGAGGAATCCCCCACAATGCAGCACAGCTGCTGTGCCAGATAGTGGCCCGATTGCTTTTTAAAGCAAGAACCGAATCCATCCATCCTCACTGATATGGGCCTCCCTGTGTCTCAGTAAATCCAACTAGGGTTATACAAACAGAATTCTGATCTCTCCCTGGGACCAGAGCCCCCAGGGGTAGGAGCAGCTGCATTTCTGCAGTTCAGCCGACTCAGCAGTTCTAGTCTGCCAGCTCCAGTGAGTCCAGGTGGTCCTGATGAGAAGGAGTCCCCCACAGTGCAGCACAGCTGCTGTGCCGAATTGTGGCCAGACTGCTTCTTTAGGTGGAATCATAATCCATCCCTTCTCACTGGGCAGGGCCTCCCTGCATGAATTTCAGCAACTCCTGCCAGGGTTATAGGGACAGAACTCTGATCTCTCCATGGGACAGAGCCCCTGAGGGGAGGGGAGGCTGACATCTCTGCAGTTCAGTCGACTTAGACTTTGTAGCCTGCTGGCTCTGAAAGAGTCCAGGCAATCTGGCCGAGAAAGAGTTACCCCCAGTGCAGCACACCTGCTCTACTAAACAGCAGTCAGGGCCGGGCGCCGTGGCTCCCACCTGTAATCCCAGCACTTTGGGAGGCCGAGGTGGGCAGATCACCTGAGGTCAGGAGTTCCAGACCAGCCTGACCAACATGGAGGAAACCTATCTCTACTAAAAATACAAAATTAGCTGGCCATGGTGGCGCATGCCTGTAATCTCAGCTACCCGGGAGGCTGAGGCAGGAGAATTGCTTGAACGTGGGAGATGGAGGTTGTGGTGAGCCAAGATCATGCCATTGCACTCCAGCCTGGGAAATAAGAGCAAAACTCCATCCAAAAAAAAAAAAAAGCAGTAAGACTGCTTCTTTAAGCAGGTCCCCTATCCTGTCCCTCCTAACTGGGTGAGACCTCCCAACAGGGGTCTCCAGACACCTCCTACAGGAGCATCTCAGCTGGCAACAGGTCAGTTCCCAACCTGCAATGGGTCTCCCAGAGGCAGGAGCAGACTGCCATGTTTGCTGTTTCACAGCCTTCACTGGTGGTACCTCCAAGGAAGGGAAAAAACAAGGAAACTAGGGTCTGGAGTGATCCCACAATAGCAGCCTTACAGAAAGTGGCCTGTTAAAGAAAAACAAACAGAAAGCAACAGAAACAACAGCAGCAACAAAAAAGACCCCATGAAATCCCCATTCACAGGTCAGCAATCTCAAAATTGAAGGTATGTAAGTCCACAAAGATGTGAAAGAATCAATGCAAAAATGCTGAAACTCAAAAAACCAGAGTGGCTCTTCTCGAAATGACTGCAACACCTATATAGCATGAGCACAGAACTAGGTTGAGGATGAAATGGCTGAATTGACAGAAGAAGGCTTCAGAAGGTTTATAATAATGAAATTCTCTGAGCACAATGTAACCCAATGCAAAGAAGCTAAGAATCGTAATAAAACAATACAGGAACTGATAACCAGAATAGCCAGTTAAGACAGGAGCATAATTGACCTGATGGAGCTGAAAAACACAACGTGAGGCCTTCACAATGCAATCACAGGAATCAATAGCAGAATATACCAAGTGGAGGAAACAATGTCAGAGTTTTAAGACTATCTTTCTGAAATAAGACAGGCAGACAAAAATAGAAAAAAACAGAAAAAAATGAGTGAAAAAGAGACCTCCAAGAAATATGGGACTATGTAAAATGACTGAACCTGCAACTGATTGGGGTACCAGAAAGAGAGAGGATGGAACCAACTTGGAAAACATACTTCAGGATATCATCAAGGAGAATTTCCCTAACCTAAAAAGACAGGCCAACATTCAAATTGAGAAAATCCAGAGAGGCCCAGCAAGATGCTCCACAAGAAGACTCACCCCAAGACACATAATCATCAGATTGTCCAAGGTCAAAATGAAAGGAAAAATGTTAAGGCCAGCCAGAGAGAAAGGTCAGGTCACCTACAAAGGGAAACCAGTCAGACTAACAGCAAATCTCTTAGTGGAAACCCTATAAGCTAGAAGAGATTGGGGACTAATATTCAACATTCTTGAAGGAAATAATTTCCAACCCATAATGTCATACTGGTCCAAGCTAAGCTTTGTAAGTGAAGGAGAAATAAGATCCTCTTTAAACAAGAAAATGCTGAGGGAATTTATCAAAACCAGGCCTGCCTTACAAGAGCTCCTGAAGGAAGCACTATACACAGAAAGCAAAAACTCTTACCAAATACCACAAAAACAGACTGAAATTCACAGACTAGTGACACTAGGAAGCAACCACATAAACAAGTGTGCAAAATAACCAGCTATAATCATGATGGCAATATCAAATTGACACATGACAATATTAATCTTAAATGTAAATGGGCTAAATGCCCCAATTAAAAGATACAGAATAGAAAGCCAAAGAGTCAAGACCCATCTGTATGCTGTGTCCAAGAGACCCATCTCACTTGCAAAGACACACATAGACTCAAAATAAAGGGGTGCAGGAAAAATTACCAAGAAAATGGAAAAGAGAAAAAGTAGGGGCTGCAATCCTAGTTTCTGACAAAACAGTCTTTAAACAAAAAAGATCAAATAAGACAAAGAAGGACATTACAAAAAGGTAAAGGATTCAATTCAACAAGAAGAGCTAACTGTCCAAATATCTATGCACTCAATACAGGAGCACCAAGATGAATAAAGCAAGCTCTTAGAGACCTCTATAGAGACTTAGACTCCCACAAAATAATAGTGGGAGACTTTAACACCCCACTGACAATATTAGATCATCAATACAAAAAATTAACAAAGATATTCAGGACCTGAATCAAAGAGACTTGATAGATACCTACAGAACTCTCCACTCCAAAACAACAGAGTATACATTCTTCTCATCACCACGTGGCACTTATTCTAAATTTGATCACATAATCAGAAGGAAAACACTCCTCAGCAAATGCAAAAGAACTGAAATAATAACAATTTCTCAGAACAAAACACAATCAAATTAGAACTCAGCACTAAGAAATTCACTCAAAACCACACAACTACATGGAAATTGAACAACTTGCTTCCGAATGACTCCTGGGTAAATAATGAAATCAAGGCATAAATCAAGTTCTTTGAAACTAATGAGAAAAAGGAGACAACATATCAGAATCTCTGGAATGCAGCTAAAGCAGTGTTAAGAGGGAAATTTATAGTACTAAAATGCCCACATGAAAAAGCTAGAAAGACCTGAAATAAACAAACTAACATCACAACTAAAAGAACTAAAGACTCAAAAGCAAACAAACCCCAAAGCTAGCAGAAGACAAAATTTAACCAAGATCAGAGCAAAACTGAAGGATGTATATATATATAACTTCAAAAAATCAACAAATCCAGGACCAGATTTTTAGAAAAAAAATAATAAAATAGCTAGCTAGCTAGACTAATAAATAAGAAAAGAAAGAAGAATCAAATAGACACAAACAGAAATTATAAGGGGGATATTACCACTGACCCCACAGTAATACAAACAACCATCAAATACTATAAACACCTCTATGGACATAAACTAGAAAATCTAGGAGAAAGGGATAAGTTCATGGACACATACACCCTCCCAAGACTGAAAGAGGTAAAAATGGAATTCCTGAATAGACCAATAACAAGTTGGAAATGGAGGCAGTAATAAATTGCCTACCAACCAAAAAAAAAAAAAAACCCAGGACCAGAGGGATTCACAGATGAATTCTACCAGAGGCACAAAGAAGAGCTTGTACTATTTCTAATGAAAGTATTTCATAAATTTGAAAAAGAGGGAATCCTAACTCATTTTATGAGGCCAGCATCATCCTGAAACCAAAACCTGGCAAAGATGCAACAAAAACAAAAACTTTAGGCCAATATCCCTGTTGAACATGGATGCAAGAATCTTTAATAAAATACTGGCAAACCAAATCCAGCAGCACATCAAAAAGCTTATTCGCCATAATCAAGTTTGCTTCATTCCCCAGATGCAAGGTCAGTTCAACATATGCAAATAAATAAATGTAATTCATCACATAAACAGAATTAAAGACAAAAACCACATGATTATATCAATACATGCAGAAAAGGCCTTCGATAAAATTGAACATGCGTTCACATTAAAAACTCTCAATAAACTATGTAATGAAGGAACATATCTCAAAATAATAAGAGCCATATATGACAAAGCCACAGCCAATATCATACTGTATGGGCAAAAGCTGGAAGCATTATGCCTGAAAACTGGCACAAGACAATGATGCCCTCCCTCACCATTCCTATTCAACATAGTATTGGAAGTTCTCACCAGGGCAATCAGGTAAGGGCAAGAAGCAATAGGCATTCCAAAAGGGAGAGAGGAAGTCAAATTATCTTTGTTTTCAGATGACATGATTCTATACGTAGAAAACACAAAACCTTTATCAGCCTCCAAATCTTCTTAAGCAGATAAGCAACTTCAGCAAAGTCTCATGATAAAAAATAAATGTGCAAAAATCACTAGCATCTCTGTACAACAAAAAAAGGCAAGCAGAGAGACAAATCATAAATGTACTCTCATTCTCAATTGCTACAAAAACAATAAAATACCTTGGAATACAGCTAACAAGGAAGTGAATCACCTCTTCAAGGAGAATCACACACCACAGCTCAAAT
Source organism: Gorilla gorilla gorilla (assembly GCF_029281585.2). Lineage (NCBI taxonomy): Eukaryota > Metazoa > Chordata > Mammalia > Primates > Hominidae > Gorilla > Gorilla gorilla. The sequence goes on from NC_073247.2 coordinate 139,206,142, forward strand.
AAATCTGAGAGAACACAAACAAATGGAAAAACATTAGATTCTCATGGATAGGAAGACTCAATATTGTGAAAATGGCCATACTGCCCAAAGCAATTTATAGATTCAATGCTATTCCCATTAAACTGCCCTTGACATTCTTCACAGAATTAGAAAAAACTACTTAAAAATTCATATGGAACCAAAAAAGAGCCCAAATAGCCAAGGCAATCCTAAGCAAAAAGAACAAAGCTGGAAGCATCATGCTACCTGACTTCAAACTATACTACAAGGCTACAGTAACCAAAACAGCATGGTACTGGTACAAAAACAAACACATAAACCAATAAAACAGAATCAAGAACTCAGAAATAAGACTGTACATCTGAAACCATCTGATCTTTGACAAACCTGACAAAAACAAGGAAAGGGGAAAGGATTGCCTATTTAATAAATGGTGCTTGGAGAACTGGCTAGCCATATGCAGAAAACTGAAACTAGACCCCTTCCTTACACCTTATACAAAAGTTAACTCAAGATGAGCTAAAGACTTAAATGTAAAACCCCAAACTACAAAACCCCTAGAAGAAAATCTAGTCAATACGATTCAAGGCATAGACAGGGACAAAGTTTTCATGAAAAAAAACATCAAAAGCAATTGCAACAAAAGCAAAGATTGACAAATGGAATCGAATTAAACTAAAGAGCTTCTGCACAGCAAAACAAACTATCATCAGAGTGAACAGACAACCTACAGAATGGGAGAAAATTTTTGTAATATTTTCATTGGACAAAGGTCTAATATCCAGAGTCTACAAGGAATTTAATTAAATTTATAAGAAAAAAACAACCACATTAAAAAGTGGGCAAAGGACATGAACAGACACTTCTCAAAAGAAGACATATATGCGTTCAACAAACGTGAAAAAAAAAAAGCTCAACATCACTGATAATTAGCGAAATGCAAATCAAAACCACAATGAAATACCACCACACTTCAGTGAGAATGGCGATTGTTAAAAAGTCCAGAAACAACAGATGAGGTGGTGGAGAAGAAGGAAAACTCTTACATTGTTGGTGGGAGTGTAAATTAGTTAACCTATTGTGGAAGACAGTGTGGGGATTCCTCAAAGATCTAAAGGCAGAAATACCATTTGACCCAGCAATCCCACTACTTAGTATGTACTCAAAGGAATATAAATCATTCCGTTATAAATGCACATGCATGTGTATATTTATTGCAGCACTATTCACAATAGCAAGACATGGAATCAACCACATGCCTGTCAATGATAGACTGGATAAAGAAAATGTGGTACATGTACACCATGGAATACTATGCAACCATAAAAAGCAATGAGATCATGTCTTTTGCAGGGACCTGGATAGAGCTGGAAGCCATTATCCTCAGCAAACTAACACAGGAACAGAAAAAAAACCCACCACATGTTCTCACTTATAAGTAGGAGCTAAGGATGAGAACACATGGACAGAAGGCAGGGAACAACACACACTGGGGCCTGTCGGGTGGAGGGGTGAGAGGAGAGCGAGCATCAGAAACATTAGCTAATAGATGCTGGGCTTAATACCTGTGTGATGGAATGATCTGTGCATTAAACCACCATGGCACACATTTACCTATGTAACAAACCTGCACATCCTGAACATGTACTTCTGAACTTAAAATAAAAGTTGAAGAAAAACAAACTAACCAAAAACAATTAACAAAATAGCAGATTTAAGACTTCTCTTATCAGTAATTACATTGAATGTAAGTTTTTAAATCAAACCCAGACATTGGCAAAATGTATTAAAAACAAACACAACTTGGTCTGAATATAGATGTTTTATAAGAAAATCTAGACTGAAAGTCACAGATAGGTTGAAAGTGAAAAAATGTGAAAAGATATTCATTTTATGTAAACAGTATTCAAAATAGAGCTGGAGTGGCTATGCTTCTGTCAAACAAAATCGACTTTAAGACAATAGTTTTATTAAAGACAAACAATAACATCATATGAAAGAAGGACATCATAAAGTGACAATGTGCCAAGGAGTTATAAACATTTTAAATATGTGTGCCCTTGGCCGGGCGCGGTGGCTCATGCCTGTAGTCCCAGCACTTTGGGAGGTCAAGGCAAGCGGATCACCTGAGGTCGGGAGTTCGAGACCAGCCTGAACAACATGGAGAAACCCCGTCTCTACTAAAAATGCAAAATTAGCAGGGCATGGTGATGCATGCCTGTAATCCCAGCTACTGGGGAGGCTGAGGCAGAGAATCGCTTGAGCCCAGGAGGCAGAGGTTGTGGTGAGCCGAGATGGCTCCATTGCACTCCAGCCTGGGCAGCAAGAATGAAACTCCGTCTCAAAAAAAAAAAAAGTATGCCCAACATTAGAGCCTCCAAATACATGAAACAAAACTCATGTAATTGAAGAAGACAACTAAACAATTAAAAAATAATACTCATAGACTCTAATGCCACAGTTTTAATATTGGTAGGAAAATTAAACATACCAGGAAGAAAATAGGACCATTGAACATTTCTACAAACCAGATAGACCTAATAAACATCTATAGAACATTTCAATAAATAAAAGAAGAATACATATTCTTCTTAAGTACATGTGGAAATTTTTTTCAAAATAGATTATATGTTAGACCACATAACAAGTCTCAATGAATTTAAAATATTCAGTTCATATCAAGTATGTCCTGTGAAGACAATGGGATATTAGAAACTGATTATAGAGGAAAATTTGAACAATCCAAAAATATGTGCATACAAAATTAAAGAGTGAATTAGAAAATACTTTGCAAGAATGAATACAAACATGCAACATAGCAAAATTAATTAGATATCGCAAAAACAGTGATAAGAGGGAAATCACAGCTGTAAATGCACACAGTAAAAGAGAAAAAATATATAATATCAATAACCTCACCTTCAAACTTAAGAAACTAGCAAAAGAAGAGCAATATAAACCTGAAGACAACACAAGGAAGTACGTAATTTAATACCATTCAGGACATAGGCATGGGCAAGGACTTCATGTCTAAAACACCAAAAGCAATGGCAACAAAAGCCAAAATTGACAAATGGGATCTAATTAAACTCAAGAGCTTCTGCACTGCAAAAGAAACCACCATCAGAGTGAACAGGCAACCTACAGAATGGGAGAAAATTTTTGCAACCTACTCATCTGACAAAGGGCTAATATCCAGAATCTACAATGAACTCCAACAAATTTACAAGAAAAAAACAAACAACCCCATCAACAAGTGGGTGAAGGATATGAACAGACACTTCTCAAAAGAAGACATTTATGCAGCCAAAAAACACATGAAAAAATGCTCACCATCACTGGCCATCAGAGAAATGCAAATCAAAACCACAATGAGATACCATCTCACGCCAGTTAGAATGGCAATCATTAAAGTCAGGAAACAACAGGTGCTGGAGAGGATGTGGAGAAATAGGAACACTTTTACATTGTTGGTGGAACTGTAAACTACTTCAACCATTGTGGAAGTTGGTGTGGTGATTCCTCAGGGATCTAGAACTAGTAATAGCATTTGACCCAGCCATCCCATTACTGGGTATATACCCAAAGGATTATAAATCATGCTGCTATAAAGACACATGCACATGTATGTTTATTGTGGCACTATTCACAATAGCAAAGACTTGGAACCAACCCAAATGTCCAACAATGATAGACTGGATTAAGAAAATGTGGCACATGTACACCATGGAATACTATGCAGCCATAAAAAAGGATGAGTTCATGTCCTTTGTAGGGACATGGATGAAGCTGGAAACCATCATTCTCAGCAAACTATCACAAGGACAAAAAAACAAACACCGCATGTTCTCACTCATAGGTGGGAATTGAACAATGAGAACACATGGACACAGGAAGGGGAACATCACACACCAGGGACTGTTGTGGAGTGGGGGGAGGGGGAGGGATAGCATTAGGAGATATACCTAATGCTAAATGACGAGTTAATGGGTGCAGCACACCAACATGGCACATATATACATATGTAACAAACCTGCACCTTGTACACATGTACCCTAAAACTTAAAGTATAATAATAAAAAAATCCTTGATCTTAAAATAAATAAATATTAGAATAGAAGTAAATAATATAGAAAATAGAAAACATCAGAGAAGATCAATAAAACCAAAGTTGATTAATTGAAAAGATCAACAAAATTGACAAACTTTTAACTAGACTGATCGTGGAAAAAAAAGAAAAGGCTCACATTACCAAAAGCAGAAATGAAGGTGGGGACATTACTACTGTTAAAAAAGTGAAAATGATTACAAGAAAATACCAGGAACAATTGCATGCCAACAAATTAAATAACTTAGATGAAATAGAAAAATTCCTAGAAACATGCAGGATATCAAAATTTATCAAGAAAAATTTTATTTCAATAAACTTATAGCAATTAAAGCACTGAGTTAATCATATTAAAAATGTCTAATAAAGAATATCACAGAACCAGATTTTTTTGATAAATTATATCAAACACTTAAGGCACAATTAAAATAAATGCTTCTCAAACTCTTCCAAAATACATTGAGGAGGAAGAATTACTTTCTAACTTTTTCTATGAGGCCAGTATTACCCTGATAGCAAAGCCAGATGATAACATCACAAGAAAACTAAATAACTTATTGTCTGATATTGATACAGCCATTACATCTCTCTTTTCTTTTTAAAAACAAAAATTAGTAAACTTTGTAATTTAGGGCAGCTTTAGGTTCACAGCAAAATTCAGCAGTAAGTACAGAGAATTCATATATACCATCTCTCTCTCCACACAAAACTCCTCTGCTCTCTTACTGTTCTGTTGGGCACTACACATTTTATAAGTGTTCCTGAGATTGTTCTGAGATTCAATTAAGTTTCTTGGAAATTCTATATCCTTTCAGTGTTGGTATCACAGCAATGAAGAATGCTTAATCTGAGATTAATTATTCTTCACTACTGAGGTTAAAATACTTCCGTGTGTATTCTTTTTCATGTCCCATGAATCTTAAGGTTTTTTTACTTTTATTTTCTTTTCCGGTATCCTCATGGGAAGATGTACTGTTCCAAGACTTCTGTGAGTGCTGGGCGTTATTACTGCTAACCCTTTTAGAATGTTCATTGCCTGGTCTCAGGTATTTTTTTCACATACATATGCTTACCAAGTGAGGTGAACACTTAAGATGACCTTGTGATGATCTCTTTAGTTCTCTCTCTGAAGCTGTCTCCTCTTCAGTACTCTGTTTTTGGAATTATAATTGCTTTAGTCTTCCCCTATTCTCAGTTCTATTTCCTTAAATCAGAAAGGGTGCTCTGCTATATGCCTGGATTCCCCTTATTTGCACTGTTAGTTGGAATCACTCTAGGCAACAAGGTGGGTCAATTATAAGGCTCAACACAATTGTTTTTCATCTCTAAGGGATCACTGTCCTTCTTTATCTCATGTCTGGTTACTTACAGTCTGTTTTTTCATATATAATTTTTTTCTGTTTAATGGTTGTTTTAGAAGAATAAATCTGGTTCCTGTTTTTCCATGTTGGTAAACAGTTAAAGTCTAAGTTGGAAGAATTATATTGTTCTCTTCATTTTTCACAAGAATATTTGTAAATATTTGTTCAAAGAGTTGGTAAAGTATACATTAAAAATTAGCAGAGAATAATACTGAAGCAAATATATATATGAAGTTCACTTAAAATAAGTATTCTAGTTAGAACGATGGTTTTAGTTTTGATTATGTTTGTTTTTGGAATTCTCTTTCATTTAGGCAATTAGACTACTAAGTGACACATACTGACACTCTACATTGATGAATTCCTTTGAATAAATTTTCAAATATGTATGCCATAGATATTTAAACTCCTGAAATTATTTTGTTTTCTTAAAAGTAGAAATGAAACTAATTGGCATGTATCCACTAAATTTCAAACCAGAGTGAAAAACTATTATTGAAAATGTACTATATGAAATGGCAGTTAAAATAAAAGTGGTTAATTATAATACAAAACTTGCTGTTTATACCATCTTAGGAAAGTGGCATATAACACATAAGAGGGGGAGTACATCTCCATACAGACAGAGATGGGGGACAGTAAGGAGAAAATTAAATAAATTTCTAAGCTTTTATCAGTTCAACTTTTTTCTTCTGCTAAATATTGGGACCCAAAATAGAAGGCTCAACACCCTTTGACTCTTCAGAGGATGCAAAACAACAGAAATTAGAGAGTTAAGTTGCTCTCCATGTTAAACTGAGGGAAGTATTTTGTGTGTGTGAGTTGGAGGAGATGATAAGGAAAATAGAAAATAGGAACAGGAAAATAGTAGTGGTAATATTAGGAGTGCCTTGAGGTAGAGAGGTGACAGAGAAAAATGATCATTAAAAAGCACATACAGGCTGAGCATGGTGGCTCACACCTGTAATCCCAACATTGTGGGAGTCTGAGGTAGGCAGATCACTTGAAACTAGGGGTTGAAAACAGCCTGGGCAGCAATTCAAGAGCCTGTCTCTAATATACATATATATACTATATATTTAAATATTTTATATATATAATATAATTATAAAAGATATGCCACTTTCCTATATATTATAATAGATATTATATATTATTATATATTATATATTATATATTATTATATATTATATATTATATAATATTTTATGTAATATATATTATATATTATTTATATAATTATAACATAGTTACATATATTATTATATATTATATTATAATTATATTGTATATTATATAATTAAGTTACATATTACCTATTTTATATATTATATAATTATACGTAATATATTAATGTATATATTATCTATATCATATATTATATATAATCATTATACATAATATATATCAATTATATATAATATATAATATAGTAATGATTATATATAATATATATAATATGTTATATAAAATATATCTTAATGATTATATATAATATACATATTAATATCGATTAATGATTATATATAATATATTATATATATTATATAATCTATAATTATATACTATAGATCATATAATATATGTAAATATATATCATATATAATATATGTTAATATATATCATACATTATATATGTAAATACATATTACAGATTTACATGTTATACATGTAAATATATATTACAGATTTACATGATATATATGTAAATACATATTACAGATTTACATGATATATATGTAAATACATATTACAGATTTACATGATATATATGTAAATACATATTACAGATTTACATGTTATATATAATATACGTAAATATATATTATATATAATATATATTTATATATTATATACAATAAATATATATTTATATATTATATATAAATATATATTATATATAATATATAAATATATATTATATATTATGTATATTATATGTAAACATATATATTATGTATAATATATGTAAACATATATGCATTATATCTATGTAAATACATATTATATCTATGTAAATATATATTATATATTATATATGTCAGTATATATTATATAATCTATAATATATGTAAATACATTATAATCTATAATATATGTAAATGCATTATAATCTATAATATATGTAAATGCATTATAATCTATAATATATGTAAATGCATTATAATCTATAATATATGTAAATATATTATAGATTATATATGTAAATATATATTACATAGTATATAATATATGTAAATATATATTACATAGTATATAACATATGTAAATATGTATGACATATTCTATATAATATGTGTAAATATGTGACATATTCTATATAATATGTGTAAATATGTATGACATATTCTATATAATATTTGTAAATATGTATGACATACTCTATATAATATATGTAAATGTGTATGGCATATTCTATATATGTAAATGTGTATGACATAGTCTATATATGTAAATGTGTATGACATACTCTCTATATATGTAAATGTGTATGACATATTCTATTTATAATCTATGTAAATGTGTATGATATATTCCGTATATAATATATGCAAATGTGTGATATATTCCGTATATAATATATGTAAATGTGTATTATATATTCCTTATATAATGCATGTAAATGTGTGTCATATATTCATATATCATGTATGTAAATGTGTATTATATAGTCCATATATAATGTATGTAAATGTGTATTATATATTCCTTATATAATGTAAATGTGTATTATATATTCCATTGATAATATATGTAAATATGTATTATATAGTCCATATATAATATATGTAAATATGTATTATATATTCCATATATAATTTGAACTATGATCATGCCACTGCACTCCAGCCTGGGTGACAGAGTGAGACCCTACCACCAAAAATATATAGATCACATCCATATTGCATTGTGTCAAAACTTTAATAAAATGCACTACAGCCTAAATTTCCCAATTCATACTTTTCTGACAGGTAATGGGGGTACAGAATCCTGGGGAGATATTTGACTATTCACTTTGGGTTTTTCATTAAACATACAGTAGGGAAACACTGCAGTAGCTGATTAATGATACAAAATCAGAAATAAGAGGAATTCACAGCTAGGAGTGACCACAAATATTTTAGTCCCTGAAGAATTCACAGAAATCTTGAGGAGAACATTAGACTTCCTAAGCATATAATAAATGAAGCCACATCTTTTTATCTTAATGAATAAGGTAGTCAAAGCCAATATGTAGGATGGATGGATGGATGGATAGATGGATAGATAGATAGATAGATAGATAGATAGATAGATAGATAGATGATAGTTAACTGTATTTATTTCGGGTATATTAACATCTATAATATTCCTGTGAAAATGGTGTTCTTCTAATTTCATTTTATAGATTAAGAAACTGACGTTTTGAGGTTAAAAGGTTAAATTACTTTCAGAAGATCACATTACTGGTAAAGGAGAGGACTAGGATTAATAAATACCCAAATCACAAGGAAAACTACAAAACGCGGATGAAGGAAATCAAAGAGGACACAAAGAAGTGGAAAGATATCCCATGCTCATAAATCAGAAGATTTAATATTATTAAAATGATCATACTGCCAAAAGAAATCTACAGAGTCAATGTAATCTCTGTCAAAGTACCAACATCATTTTTCACAGAAAGAGAAAAAAAAATCTTAAAATTTGCATGGAACAGAAAAAGAGCCTAAATATTGAAAGCAATCCTAAGCAAAAAGAACAAAGCTGGAGGCATCACATTACGTGACTTTCAAATACATTACAATGCTATAGTAAGCAAAACAGCATGGTATTTGTATAAAAACAGATATATAGACCACACAGACCAGTGGAACAGAACAAAGAACTCAAATAAATTTACATAATTACAGCAAACTGATTTTTGACAAAGGTGACAGGAACAACCTTGAAGAAAAGATATCTTCTTCAATAACCAGTGCTGGGAAAATTGGATATCCACATGCAGAAGTTTGAAACTGTACCTCTATCACTCAAGACATACAAAAATCAAATCCAGATGAATTAAATATTTGGATATAAGTCTCAAAACTATAAAACTTCTAGAAGAAAACATAGAGAAAACACTTTAGGACATTGGTCTAGTAAATAATTGTATGTCTAGGACCTCTAAAGCACAGACAACAAAAACATAAATAGACAAACGGTACTATATTAAACTAAAAGTCTTCTGCACAGCAAAGAAAACAATCAACAGGGTGAGGAGGCAACCTGCTGAATGGGAGAAAATATCTGCAAACCATATCACAAGGGACTAAAATTGAGAATACACACAGAATGTAAACAACTCAGCAATATAAAACAAGTAGGAAGAGGTCATGGACAGACATTTCTCAAAAGAAAACAATTAGCCAACAGATATGTGAAAAAATGCTCAATATCACTAATCATCAGGAAATGTAAATGAAAACTGAAATGACATATCATTTTACCCCATTTATAATGGCTATTACTAAAATGACCAAAAATAACATATGATGGCAAGGATGTGGAGAAAAGGGAACACTTATACACTGTTGTTGGGAATGTCAATTAGCCACTATGGAGAACAATATGAAAATTTCTAAAACAAAAAAAAAACAAAACTGAAATATAATTACCACATGATCCAGCAATCCCACTACTGAATATTTATCCAAAGGAAAATACATCAGTATATCATAGGGGTACCTGCACTCTCATGTAGCAGCACTATTCACAATAGCAAATATACTGAATAAACATAAATGTCCATCAATGTTCAAATGGATAAGGAAAATGTGGTATATATACACAATGGAATCCAGTCATAAAAAAAATAAAATAATGTCATTTGTAACAACATGGGTGGAACTGGAGGTCATTATGTTAAGTGAAATAAGTCAGACACAGAAAGACAAATATTGCATGTTCTCATTCATATGTGGAAGCTACAAAAGTTGATCTCATGGGAGTAAAGAGTAGATTGAATAGATATCAGAGGCTGGGAAGAATGTTTGGCTGGGGTGAGGGGACATGACCAGAGGTTGGTTAAGCATAAAACACACCAGTTAGATACAAGGAATTTGTTATAATGTTATACGGAAGACTAGGGTGACTACAGTTAGCAATAATGTATTGCATATTTCAAAGTAGCTAAAAGAGAAGACTCAAATTGTTCCCAATCCATACAAATAATATATACTCAAGGTGATGGGTACCTCTTATACTCTGACTTGATAATTACACATTCTACGCATGTAACAGAATATCACATGTACCCCCAAAGTATGTAAAATATTATTCATCAATAAAATAAATGCCCAGTTCTGTCTGACCTCAAATTTATACCCTTTATAGTATGTTTTTCTGCATCTGTTTAAAACTTTATGTTAGCATTTAACATCTATGTTAAAAACTATGAAAGAATATTCTCTCGCATGTCATCATTACCATCAAATATGTATAATTAATAATTTATATTTTTATAATAAGCCATGCATTTTCTGGTTGCTTAAAGAAAAGTCTGAATGGTTTAGTAAAATATTATTAGCCAGCAAGTCAGCAGTTCAAGGTGCTAGTCTCAAATCTTCCACAAAGTGTCCTGAAAGTGTTGAAGATTCCCATTGTTTGATCCTCTTTCTGAATTCTAGTATTGTCATCTTTTTTTTTTTTCTAAAACATGTTTCAGGGAATACTGTTCCACAACATGACACACACAGGTGCGCACACACACACACACAATTCTGTGATAGAATAAATTTTTAAAAATGCAAACTAAAGCTTCATTTAGAAATCTGTGATGTAGTTTAGCATGGCTCTAAGACATAATTAGTTAAGGAACCTGTTAAGGTTTTTAAACACATGTTTTCTAAATTGTAGGTAACTTGGACACATCCTCCCTTTTGTCAAAATATTTTCAATGGAAAACAGTGTGTGAAATGTTGATGTGTGTTCTTTCTAATGATCTTTGTAGTTTCACATTTTATGGCTCTTATTACTGTTCCTTAGTGGTATTTCAAAACAATGCTGGGAATACTAAGTAATTATTATTCTTACTGGGAAAAATATCATTGAGTCAAGTTTTCCTTTATCAGTATGTTTTGAATATAAACGAAAAATTTCCCCCAAACTGGTTTTAATAACAAAACCTAGTGTTATATAACAAAATTAAATAATAAGACAGATTTCAAGAGTAATATCTGAGAATTCTGCTCTCACTTCTCTATAATTTTTAAGTTTGAATTCCTTCAGATGTTGTTTTCATGCTCAGCCACTTAGCAAGATAGCTATATAGGTTCTGATAATCAGTCGAGACATGGAAATATTTTTTTTTCCTTAGGAGAGTGGAAAGCATTCCAAAATGTTCTTTAGAGGACTTCACACATATGTTGTTGATCTCATGGCTGTTCTTAATCCAATCACTGGTAAGAAGGCTGAAATTGCCATGAATGAATTGAACTAAATGTTATCCACTATCTGGAAGTAGAGGTCAGGTCAGCTTTCACACAAACACGTGATTATATGCTGGCGGCTGAACAGTGAAAAAAAAATCAATGTTTTCTTAGGAAGAGGAATGAGGGCGTGGCATATTAAGCATAATCTTATGCGAATGTTAAGAATATAGAAGAAAAATGTTTCAAAATAATAGATTTAGTTGACGCAGAGAAACACATAGAAGACAAACATCAGGTAGAAAATTTGAAAGTCTGGGATCTATTGTCAGTTTTCACTTAAAAAAAATATGTCCTCAGGCCAATCATTAAAACTATGTAAGCCTCAGTTTTCCTACTTACATAGAGATGTTATTACTTGCCTATTATTATTCAAATAGATATTTAGATAACAAAATAGAGTAGTAGGTATGAAAGCTCTTTTATATAGAAGTATTATCTTATTTTAAAAAAATATTTCTATTTAACTTTGAGAAAGAAAATTCAACTTTTTTTACATTTTTTTACATGATAAACAGTATAATTAGACACAATCCATTAACAAGACAAAAATGACAATTTGTCATGTTTTCTCTTTTTTTATAATGACTTTGATAGTTCTCTTATAGGTATTCAAATAAAGCATTATTTAAACAATGTTAAACGCATCTTTTTTTTTCAGCAAGGCTTCTAGAAGATGGTTGCCTGTATTTCTGACGAGTTTGCAAGCAAGAGAAAGGTCTGAAATCCAGTAAGAGTCGATATAATGCTTACAGTAACATAAATGACAAAGTGTCATTGATGACTGAGATGACAAATGACAACATGCATATTAATAAGCACTAGACGACATTCAATCACTGTCCAATATTCTTAGTCACGCTGAAGGACAATGCAATCTTCAAATGCAGCACCCCACAGAAGAAGTGTGACTGTCACCAAACAACCTCTACAACTTAGAAAGTCAGCAGAAAAGTGTCAAGGTTACGGCTATCTTCGTGGAAAGGTGAATGACACCTGCATAATTTTTATATCCATACTACGGGGGCAACAACAATAGCCTCCAAATTATACTTCTACACAATAAAAATAGGCTCCAAATTATTGTATAGAAGTTGTGTCTACACATATAATCAGTTCAAGACTTTCAACTAAATTTAGTAATGAATGAAATTAATTTTTTTCATTGTGCTCTCTTTCTTTCTCTCTCCATCCCTGCCTGTTTCCCTCTCTATCTATATAGTTACTTGACAGGAGTGCTTGTGTGTTTGATCAATTTCATTAAAGTAGTCTATCTAGGTGGAATTTATGTGACTCTTAATCTAGTCATGTGACACAAGTGCTATGTGTATGTGTATATGTTTGTATATAACACACACGTAAGTAATTTTTATATCTCAAATGTCCGGACATTTTATGAGTCATCTACTTTATTTTTTACAGATTTTTTTCTTTTTTAATATATAGAACAATTTCCTGAATACATTTATTATGAACATATGATAAATATAAATAATATAGATACTTGACAAAAACACTTAACAACCCAAAAAGGAAGAGCTGAGGTGGATAGTCCAGTCCAAAGGCTTATTGTTCACCAAAGTGACAGGTAGAGTGCATTCCCTCTGGTAGTGCAAAAATGGCTGATATTGTTATGTGTTACAGCCCTAATGTCATTCAACAGGTATTTTAGACTGAATACGAAAATCGTTAAAAAACTATTTATGTTCCTGGGCTTGAATATAAATATATACAGAAGCCTCAACTCTTCTGCTCGTATGTTCTTTGCTTTTCTACTGAATATCAACAGATATTTTTCTTTTTGTCTACACTGAAAACAATAAGCTATATTGCAGAGATGGGTGGATTATTTCAAATGTACTTTCTTGAACTTGTAACCTTAAGAATGATGATATTAAATAAAACTTAAGCTATCTTAACCCAAGAAATAAGAAATTGTCTATATAAAAATGTTAGAAAGAGTTGGCTTTTCTGTATAATTATTTATCTTTAGCCTAGTTTATTAGTCTACTGAGGCTGCCATAAGATAATATCCCAGACTGGGTGGTTTAAACAACTGAAATTTGTATTCTGACAGTTTTGGAGGCTAAAATTCCCAGATCAAGTTGTCTGCAGACTTGGTTTCTCCATAAGACTATTTTCATGACTTGTACATGACCACCTTCTTATTGTTTCTTCACATGGTCTTTCCTCTGTGCTAGCGTACTCTTAATGTCTCTTTCTTTTCTTATAATGTCATAACCCTTATTGGGTAAGGGCCCAAGCTTTATGACCTCATTTAATCTTTATTACCTACTTAAAGACTCTGTCTCCTAATACAGTAATATCAGGAGTTAGGGCTTTTAATTTGGGGGAGGGCATAATTCAGTATAAGACACGGAGTTAGAAAATTCTATTTGTCTCAAGGAAGCACTTGGTACATCATTATCTACTAAATTCAACTTTATTAAATTAGTATTTAACATACATTCTGTGATAAAATATGCAAAGAATATTTTCTGTCACCTGAAACATACACAGAAACCGTAAATATTTGTTATCATTAGCTTTCTAGTGCATAAAAGAGAGAAAGGAATGAGAGAAACTGTGCGCGCGCGTGTGTGTGTGTGCGCGCGCCCGTGTGAAATGAAGGTGTTTGCTTTGCTTAGAAAGCAGTAAAGCATTTGCCTATTATATGAGGCATAACCTGCAATATATATATATTCTCAAAAGATACCGAATGGACAGAACAAACATTTAAAGTTATCAATCATTCATTGGGCACATAGAGTGTTGTGGAATTATAAAATTTATGGTATTATGAATTTTAATCCCACAAAAAGCCTACACATATAAAAACTGCTTCAAGTCAACACAGTATAAGGAAGTACTGTGTAATGTATTCACATATATCACAGCTATATTATTATGATTAATTCATACATAACTATTAAATAATATTCTTTCTTCCATTAAATCACTATCTTTCAGTCATAGTTTACCAGGAAGAAAATAATTAAAATGACAACTACTTATAGCATAATTGGTATCAATTTTGGTAACTGGCTTAATATAAATTTCCATTTAAGTTTTGTTGAATAAGTAAAGCTTATTTAATTTTTATATTTAATTATTTTGGGTAAAAGAAAGTGCATATATTTATGGGGCATAAGAGATATTTTGATATAGGCACGCAATGCATAATAATCACCTCATGGAAAAGGGGATATCCATCCCCTCAAGCATTTATCCTTCGGGTAACAAATAATCCAATTATATTCTTAGTTATTTTAAATGTACAATTACATTATTATTGACTATAGTCATCCCATTACACTTTCAAATAGTAGGTATTAATCATTCTTTGTAACTATTATTTGGTCCCACTAACCATTCTCACCTTCCCCCACCCCCTCACTATCTTTTGCAGACTCTACTAACAATCCTTCCTATCTCTATCTTCATGAGTTCAATTATGATGAAATTAGATTTTTAGACACCGCAAGTAACTGAGAATACGTGATGTGTGTCTTTTTCTGCCTGGCTTATTTTACTTAACATAATGATCTCCAGTTCCATCCATGTTGTTGTGAATGGCAAGGATGTCATATTTTTATGCTTGAATAGTACTCCTCTGTGCATATGTACTACATTTACTTTAACCATTAATCTGTTGACAGACACTTAGGTTGCTTCCAAATCTTAGCTATTGTAAACAATGCTGCAACAAACATGTGAGTGCAGATATCTCTTTGATATACCGATTTCCTTTATTTGGGGTACGTACCCAGCAGTGGGATTGCTGAATCATATGGCAGCTCTATTTTTAGTTTACTGAGGAACCTCTAAACCATTCTCCGTAGTGATTGTACTAACTCACATTCCCAACAACAGTGTATGAGGGTTCCCTTTCTCCACATCTTCACCAGCTTTGTTATTGCTTGTCTTTTGGATATAATCCATTTTAACTGAGATGAGATGGTATATTATTGTAACTCTGATTTGCATTTTTCTGATAAGCAATAATATTGAGCACCTTTTCATATTCGTATTATTCTATTCTTGCACTGCTATAAAGAAATATCTAAGGCTAGATAATTTATAAAGGAGAAAGGTTTAATTGGCTCACTGTTCCACAGGCTTTACATGAAGCATAGTGACATCTGCTTCTGGGAAGACCTCAGGAAGCTTCTAATCATGACAGAAGGCAAAGGTGGAGCAGTTGTCTTACACAGTGGGAGCAGGAGCAAGAGAAAGAAGTTGGGGTGGGGAGGTGCCACACACTTTTAAACAACCAGATCTTGTGAGAACTCACTATCATGAGGTCAGCACCAAGGGGGATGGTGCTAAACCACTCATAAGAAACCACCCCCATGATCGAGTCACTTCTCACCAGGCCCCAACTCCAACACAACACTGGGAATTACAATTCGACATGAGATTTGATGGACACACAGTTCCAAACCATATCAGTATAGTTGTTTCATATTTGTATGTCTTTTGAGAAATATTTATTCAAATTTCTTTTCTCAGTTTTTGATCAGATTATTAGATTTTTTTCTATACAATTATTTGAGCCCCTTGTATGTTCTCATTATTAATGCCCTGTCAGATGGGTACATTGCAAATATTTTCTCCCATTTTGTGGGGGTTGCCTCTTCAGTTTGTTCATTGTTTCCTTTGCTGTGCAGACTTGATGTGATCCCATTTGTTCTCTTTTGTTTGCTCGCCTGTGATTGTGGGGTATGAATCAAGAAATTTTTGCCCAAAGTAATGACCTTGAAAGTTTCCTCAATATTTTCTTAGAGCAGTTTCATAGTTTCAGGTCTTAAGTAAGTCTTCAATTCACTTTGATTTTTTTTTTTTGTATATGGCAAGATATAGGGCTCTAGTCTCATTCTTCTGCATATATATATCCAGTTTTCCCAGAACCATTTATTGAACAAACTGTCTTTCCCCAGGCACGTTCTTCGCATCTTTGTGAAAACTGAGTTCACTTTAGGTGTGTGGATTTTTGGGGTTCTCTATTTTGTTCCATTGGTCTATGTGTCTGTTTTTATACCAGTACCATGTTGTTTTGGTTAACAGAGCTCTGTAGTATAATTTGAAGTCAGGTGATGTGATTCCTTCAGTTTTGTCCTATTTCTTTAATATATCTTTGGTGATTCTGGGTCTTTCATGGTTTCATATACATTTTAGGATTTTTTTCTATTTCTGTGAAGAATGTCATTGGTATTTTGATAGAGATTCCATTGAATATATTGCTTTGTGTAGTATGGACATTTTAATAATATTAATTCTTCCAATCCATGAACCTGGAATATCTCTGCATTTTTTGGTGTACTTTTAAACTTCTTTCATCAGTATTTTACAGTTTTAGTTGCAGAGTATTTTCATTTCTTGCTTAAATCCTATGTATTAAATTGTATTTGTAGCTATTTTTAATGGGATTACTTCCTAAATTTCCTTTTCAGGTTGCTCACTGTTGGCATACAGAAATGCCACTGAATTTTAACGTTGATTTTGTGTCCTACAACTTTACTAAATTGACCAGTTGTAATTTTTTCTGGAAGAGCCTTTAGGTTTGTCCAAATATATGATCCTATCATCTGCAAACAAGAATAATTTGACTTATTTCTTTCCAAATTAGTTGTCCTTCATTAGTTTCTGTTGTGTGATTACTCTTACTAGGGCTTCCAGTACTATGTTGAATAACAGTGGTGAAAGAGGGCATCCTTGTTGCGTTCCACATCTTAGAGAAAAGGCTTTCAGTTTTTCCCCATTCAGTATGATACTATGTCTCTCATATATGGCTTTTATTATATTGAGATATGTTCCTTCTATACCCAGGTTTTTTAGGGTTTTTATCATGAAGAGATGTTAAATTTTATCAAATGCTTTTTCAGCAATTGAAATGATCATATGTTTCATGTCCTGCATTCTGTTGATATAATGAATCACATTGGTTGATTTGCATATGTTGAACCATCCCTGAATCTCAGGGAAGAATCGCACTTTGCCGTAATTAATGATCTTTTTAATTATTGTTGAATTCGATTTGCAAGTATTATTTTTGAGTATTTTTAATTTGTTGTTGAAGTCGGTTTGCAAGTATTATTTTGAGTACTTTTGCATCAATATTATTCAGAGATATTTGTCTGTAGATTTCTTTTTTTGATGTGTTTGCTTTTGGTATAAGGGTTATAACGGCCCCATATAATGAATTTGGAAGGATTGCTTTTTCCCCTATTTTTCAGGATATTTTGATTAAGATTGGCATCCGCTCTTTCTTAAATGTTTGATGGAATCCAGTAGTGAAACCATCATGTCTCCAGCTTTTCTTTACTGAGATTCTTTTTTTATTATGACTTTAATCTCATTACATGCTATTGAGCTTTCAGGTTATGCATTTTTTTCCTGGTTCAATCTTGGTAGGTTGTATGTGTCTAGGGACTTGCCTATTTCTTCTATATTTCCAATTTATTGACATGTAGGTGCTCATAGTAGCCTGTTTTTTTTTTCTTATTCTGGCTGAAAGTTTGTCAATTTTGTTTAACCTTTAAAAAAACTTTTAGTTTCATTTATCTTTCAAGTTATTTTCTCCAAATCAATTTTTTTTCTGATCTCATCTTTATTATGTATTTTCTTTTAGTAATTTGGGGTTTGGCTTGATCTTGCTTTTCTTGTTCCTTAAGAAGCATTGCTAGGTTCTTTATTTCAAGATTTTATTCTTTTTTGATGTAGGTGTTTATAATTATAAATGCCCCTCTTAGTCCTGCTATCGTCATATCTCACAAGTTTTTGTCTGTTTTGTTTAATTATCATTTTTTTCATAAAATTATTCCATTTTCTTCTGAATATCTTCATTGATGCCCTGGTCATTCCAGAACATATTGTTTAACTTCCACATGTTTCTACAGTTTCCAAAATTCCTCTACTTATTCATTTCTAGTTTCATTCCATTGTAGTCAGAGAAGATGCTTGATATTATTTCAATTATTTGAATGTTTTAAGACTTGCGTTGTGACTTAACATATGGTCTATCCTTGAAAATGATCCATGTGCTGAGGAAAAGAATGTGTATTCTTCAGCTATTGGATACAATGTAACTGAAATATCTATTAGGTTCATTTGGTCTATAGTATAGATTAAGTCTGAACTTTCTTTGTTGATTTTCTATCTGGAAGATCTGTCCAGTGCTCTAAGTGGGGTGTTGACATCTCCAACTATTGTTGTATTAGGGTATATCTCATTAGCTCTAATAATATTTGATTTATATATCTAGGTGCTCCAGTGTTGGGATACATATATATTTAAAATTGTTATATCCTTTTACTTAATTTATTCCTCTGTCATTATATAGTTACTGTCTTTGTCTCTTCATACAGTTTTTGTCTCAAACGCTATTTTGTCTGATATTAGTATAGCTACTCCTGCGTTTTTTGGTTACCATTGGCATGAAGTATTTTTTTTCATCCCTTTATTTTCAGGCTATGTGTGTTTACAGAGCTGAAGTTTGTTTCTTATAAGCAACAAATCAATTGGTTTTGCTTTTTTAAAAAAATCTATTAATCCTGTCTATGACTTTAGATTGGAGAGTTTAATTCATTTACATTCAATGTTATTATTGATAAGTAAGAATTTACTCATGCCATTTTCTTATTTTTTTCTGGCTGTTTTGTGGTCTTCTCTTCCTTCTTTCTTTCCTTCTTGTTTTCCATTTAGGAAACTTAAATGTTTTAAATGTGATTTTCTCTGGTGATATGACTTAATTTATTGCTTTTGATTTATGTGTATCCTTTGTATGTGTTTTGATTTGAGGTTGCCATGAGGCTTGAAAATACTATCTTATAAACCTTATTTTAAGCTGATAAAACTTAACACTGTTTGCATAAACAAACAAGCAAAAAGAAAACTAATACAAACTCTATGTCTTAACATTGTTACTCTGCTTTTTAATTTTTTGTTGTTTCCGTTTGTATATTACTGTATATAAGGTCTATGTCTTGAAAAGTTGTTATAGTTATTATTTTTATTGGCTCATCATTTATTCTTTCTTCTTAGGATAAGAGTAGTTTATATACCACGGTTACAGTGCTACAGATAATGTCTTGATTCTGTGTGGTTTTATGTCTAATTACTATTAGCAGTGAGCTTTGTAACTTCAAGTGATTTATTATTGCTCATTAGTGTTCTTTTCTTTCTGATTGAAGTACTCACTTCAGCATTTCTTGTTGGACAGTTCTGGTATTCATGAAATCACCTACCTTTTGTTTGCCTGGGTAGGTTTTATGTTTAAATATATATTTAAACATTATATATATATATATATATATATATATATATATGATAAAACTTAACACTGTTTGCATAGGGTAAAAGTGTTTTTTTTTTCTTTTCTTCAGCAATTTAGATAAGTCAGGTCACTCTCTCCTGGAATGTAAAGTTTCCACTGAAAATTCTGAAGCCAGGCATTTTGGAGCTCCACTTTATGTTACCTGTTTCTTTCCTCTTGCTGCTTTTAGGTCCTTTCTTTATCCTTAATGTTTGGGAGTTTGGTTACTAAATTCCTTGAGGTTATCTTCTGTCTCTTTCTCCAGGTTTGGTTTCTGATACCATATGTAATTCATTTGGTGAGGTCCTGTTTTTCTGGATGGTCTTGATACTTATAGATGTTCTTCAGTGGTTGGGCATTGAAGAGTTAGCTATTTATTATAGTCTTTGCAGTGTGTGCTTGTTTGTACCCATCCTTTGGAAAGGCTTCTTAGATATTTGAAAGGAATTAGTTGTTGTGATCGAAACTGTATGTGCCTTAGAGGACAATCTAAGCCCAGTAGCACTGTGTTTCCTGCAGATTCTTAGAGTTACTGCCTTGATGGTCTTCGACTATATCTGGGAGTATTGTTTAAATTATCAGGCAGAGACTATTATTGTCTTATTTTTACTTTCTCTCAAACAGAGTGTCTCTCTTCTGAGCCACCTAAAGCTGGGGGTGTAGTGACACAAACCCCTGTGACCACCACCATTATGACTTCACTGGATCAGACTCTAACATAGATCCAGAATAGCACTGGGTCTCACCAAAGGCCTGCTGTAGCTACTCTCTGGCCACAGTCTATCTTTTCTCAAGGTCCTGGAGCTCTACAATCAGCAGACAGCAAAGTCAGCCAGGCCTCTGTCCTTTGCTTCATGGTGATGAGTTCCCCTAGGCCCAGTTGTTTCCAGAGATGCTATCCGGGAGCCAAGAAGTAGAGCAAAAATCCTTCTACCTGATGTTCTATTGTACTGAAGCTGAACTGGCCCTCAAACCACAAGATACAATCCTGCACTTTCTTCCTATCCTTTTCCAGGTGCAGAGGAGCCTCACCCAATGACCATTACCACCACAGGCCCAGGTAGATCCACAGAGGTGCTGTTTAGGAGCCAAGGACTAGAGAAAAATCTTTAGAAGTCTACCTGGTGTTGTACTGTGGCGGAGGTGGACCTCAGTCCATTAGATTCAGTCCTTCCCACTTATCCCTCCTCTTTCCAATGGCAGAGGACTGTCGTCCCATGGCCACTGCCACCACAGGCCAACCAGGAGTACTTCCAGACGACCACTGGTGCTCCCTTCACCTCAGAGGGCTCTTCAGTCAGCTTGTGGTGAATGCTGTCTGGCCTGGGGCTCACGTTCAGGGCAGTGGGCTCCCCTCTAGCCCAGGGTAGGTTCAGAAGTGTTGTGCAAAAGCTTCATCCTGGAATTGAGAACTTCAAGAGCCCACTTGGTGCTCTATGCCCCTATGGCTGAGCTGGTACCAGAAGCCACCAAGTTCCAAACTCTCACCAAAAGCCCTTGATGTAGTACCTGGGTATTGCTTCTGGTTATTCAGGGCCCAAGGGCTCTTCAGTTAGCAAGCGTTGTAGGCTATCCAGACTGGGTATTTCCTTTCAAGGCAGTGATTTCTTTTCTGGCCCAGGTTGTGCCTAGAAATGTCCAGGAACTAGAGTCTGGAAAGGGGGCTTCATTACTCTGACCCATGCCCTATCCTGCTGTGGCTGAGTTGATATCCAAGATGCAAGACGAAGTCTTCCCCACTCTTCCCTCTCTTCTCCTCAGGTGGAAGGAAGTGGTGTACTTTGATGCATCTGGAGTTAGGGAAGGGGTGATGCTACCATTTCCTTAGCCTCCACAACTGGCGTCTGTGAGTGCTGCCTTAGTCCACTGTCTCTGGGCTCAGTTAAGCACGAGGACTCCCACAGGTGTTGCAGTCCTTGTAGCCTACACTGCCTTTCAAGTTTATTTAGAGCCTCAGAGCCCTTTAGCCCACTGTGGCGAGACACATGGGAACTCAAGTTCCAACAGCTGGGATCTGAATTAAAAAACAAAAAATCCTAGGACAGAGATATTTTCTAAAAATTGCCTCATAGTTTGCATCTGTAAGTTTGCCCTCATTTTATCATTCAGCAATTACTCAATTGGAAAAAAGGAGGTGCACTGTTAAACTGCATGTCTTTTACATTCTCATACTGTATTAATATTTGGTTTTCCACAAAACAAATAGGCATAAAATGCATAAGAAGCCAGGAAAATCATCACTTTTTACTGATTCCAGTTAGTTCACCCTTAACAAAGAAAACCATTATAGGTGTCAATCTAAATAACAAAGAGAAAAAAAGATCTCTAAAAGATAATTTATTTGGGAATAGGGCATTATTTTGACAATACAACTGCTGTACTAAACTGTGGGCACTTTCAGGAAGGTAAACGAAGACAAAGGTTTTTAAAGGTCAAATAGGAGGAACACATAATTGTTTTCAGATAATATGCTTGGCTACAAGGCTCAATTACAAGGGTGGCACTGGTCCAAGAATAGGCAGGCAGGTGCTGGGTCTAGGTCCTCACAAATGTATTATCTCTAAGGTTACAGTGGCCTTTGCACAAGGTTCAGGGTTTTGCAGAGTCTTTTTACAGAGCAATAGTGCTCATTATCAGGAATTTGCATGAGAAATCTCCCTTCATGGCTTTTCCTGGCTCTTTTTTTCAGTATCTTATTGTTTTCGTATTGTTTTTTAACATGAGTGACTCAATTTTGATTCCTACTCTTTTCACATAGGAAAGAGTATTATATGTTGATACGGTTTGGATCTGTGTCCCCACCCAAATTGCATGTTGAATTGTAATCCCCAATGGTGGAGGTGGGGCCTGGTGGAAGATGATTAGATTATAGGGGTAGATCTTTCATGAATGGTTTAGCACCATCCCTTTGGAGTTATTCTCATATCTTGTTGTTTAAAAGTGTGTGGCACCTCCTTCCTCTCCTCTTCCTCCTTATCTGGACATGTAATGTATGCCTTCTTCCCCTTTACGTTCTGCCACATTGTAATTTTCCAGAGGCTTCCCTAAGCAGATGCCAGCATCATGCTTCCTGTACAGCCTGCAAAAGCATGAGCCAATTAAACCTCTTATCTTTGTAAATTACCTACTCTCAGGTATTTGCTTATAGCAATGCAAGAACAAACTAATATGGAAAATTGGTAATGAGGAGTGAGGCATTCCTATAAAGATTCCTGAAAATGTGAAACCATGTTGGAACTGGATAATGGATAGACATTGGAAGAATGTGGAGGTCTCAAAAGAAGCCAGGAAGATGAAGAAAAGTTTATGACTTCCTAGAGACTAATTGAATTGTCGTGACCAAAATGCTCATAGTGATATTGAAAGTGAAGGCCAGGCTCAGGAGGTCTCAGATGGAGATGAGAAACTTCTTTAGAACTGGAAAAAAGGTCACTTTTGTTATGCATTAGCACAGAGCTCTGTTGAATTGTGCCCATGCCCTTGGGATCTGTGACACTTTGAAATTTAGAGGGATGATTTAGGTTATAGGGCAGAAAAAAAGTTTCTAAGCAGCAAGGAATTCAACATGTGGCCTGGCTTCTTCTAGAAGCATATGGTCATATTGTGGAAAAAAAAAACACATGATGTAAAACTGAAACTTCTATTGAAAAGGGAAGCAGATTGTAAAAGTTTGGAAAATTTGCAGCCTGGTCAGGCAGTAAAAAAGAAAAACCAATTTACAGGGGAAGAATTTAAGCAGGATGCAGAACTTTGCATAAGAGGAGCCAAGTAATGATAGCCAAGACAATGAGAAAAAGTCCTTGAAGGCATTTTAGAGACTTTTGAGACAGCCCCTTCCATCACAGGCCCAGAGGCTTAAGAGGGAAGAATAATTTCCTGGGCCAGGGCCAAGGCCTCACTGCCCTGCACAACCTTGGGGCAATGATTTTTGTGTCCCAATGTCTCCACCTCCAGCAGCGGCTAAAAGGGCTCCAGGTACAACCCAGGTTGTGGCTTCAGAGTGTGTAAACCATAAGCTTTGGCAGATTCCACATGGTGTTAAGCCTGCAGGTGCACAGAGTGTGAGAATTGAAGCTTAGGAGCCTCTGCCTAGATTTCAAAGGATGTATGGAAAAGCCTGAATGTCCAGGCAGAAGCCTGCTGTAGGGTGGAGGCTGCACAGAGAACCTCTACTAGGGCAGTATGGAAAAGAAATGTGGGGTTGGAGCCCCCACACAGAGTCCACAATGGCACACTGCCTAGAAGAGCTGTGAGAAGAGGGCTACCATTCTCCAGACCCCAGAATGGTAGATCCACTGGGAGATTGCACCCTGCACCTGAAAACACTGCAGGAACTCAATGCCAGCCCTTGATAGCAGCCATGGGGACTGAACCCTGCAGAGCCACAGGGGTGGAGGCCTGGTAGCCAAACCCACCATTGCAGTAGTGAGACACGGTGTTAAAGGAGAATGAAATGAGAATGTTTACCAAATGCTTGTTTTTTATTTTACTGGTTCATAGGTAGAAGAAACTTGCCTTGATTCAGTTGTGAATTTGGACCTTGGACTTTTGACTTAATATAGGACAGAATTAAAACTTTGGGGGAACTGTTGGGAAGGCAAGATTGTATTTTGAAATATGAGAAGGATATGAGATTTGGGAAGGGTCAGGGGAAGAATCATATGGTTTGGATCTGTGTCCCGGCTATAATCTCATGTTGAATTATAATCCCCAGTGTTGGAGTCGGGCCTGATGGGATGTTATTGAATCATGGGGTTGGATCCTTCATGAATTGTTTAGCAACACCCCTTTGGTCCTGTTTTCATAATACAGTTCTCATATCTGATTGTTTAAAAGTGTGTAGCACCTTTCCCTTATCCTCGTCTCCTGCTCCAGCCATGTCTGTCATGCCTGCTTCCTGTTCACCTTCTGCCATGATTGTAAGTTTCCTGAGATCTTTCTGAACAGATGACAGCATCATCCTTCCTGCACAGCCTGTGGAATCATCGGCCAATTAAACCTTTCTTCTTTATAAATTACACAGTTTCAGGTATTTCTTTATAGTAGTGCAAGAAAGGACTAATAAATGTGTCCTGAGAAAAAAAATGTGATTACCTGTAAAAAAAATCAAGTATTATCAATACTTTTAAAGCATGAACAAGTATAAAGTTTCTGGTTGTAATGGAATTATAGTTAGAATCATAGTATTCTAGAAATTGAAGAAATTATAGTAGCCACCTGGTATAAAATCTATTGTTTGACCGGTGAGGAAAACTCAGATTAGTAAGAATAAAACCATTGACCTTAAACTGCTTTACGCCCTCAAAACTGCAACAATTGTGTCCATTTTTGTGTTTGTCCAAACTGTGGGTTGTCTTTCAGTATCATTTTTCCCTTCCTTCATAATAAGATAATTTTTACCTAGACATATGGCTGCCCAGAATGACGACTACTTTTCCTAGCATCCCTTGGAGGTTCTCTGGTTCAAGTGAATGAATTCTGGTCAGTGGACATAAAAAAAGGTGTTGTGTGGTTCCTTATGTAAAATTCCCTTATCCTTTGCTCCTTACTTTTCATTATTTTCATCTTGATGGCTGGAACATTCATACAATGGCCAGAGGTGGAGTAGCCCGCCTGGGAAACCTTGGGAATGGAGGCCCTGCCTGGACAAGTAAGACTGTTGAATGATTTCCAGTTTTATGGAGGATGGTCCCGGACCTCAAACTCCTGAAGTTTTAATAAGAGAAGATAAAAAAGAAAGCCTTCTCTTATTGAAGCAATACATATTTTTCACTTTTCTATTACTCTTAGTCAACCCTGATTCTAACTCCTTTTCTGCTGCGACATCAGAGCATGGCACAGTGGCTGACATATAGGAGGTGTTCAATAGATGTTTATAGCAGTCTTGGAGGCGTCTGTTACAGCTGCTTTACTTTCCTCCATATCTAAGCCAGCACTAGGTCCTGCTAGCTTAACATCATGACAGCGCTCAAATTTGTGCACTTGTCTCCATCTTACCCCACCTATATGAGCTGAAGCTCTCACTTTGTCTTGCCTATAGTTTTCTCAAGCCTTCTGAATGGGCTTGTCCACATTGAATCTTTTTCTTTGAAAACTTGGATTGTTTATTTTGGGAGAAAGACCCAAATTCTTGATGTATGCCGGATCTCTCTGGCCTCATTTCATGCAATTTTCAACTCTGCTATCTGAACTGCCCATTCCCATCAGACCTCTATTGAATTGATTTCTAGGACTCCTTTAGACCTCCCCTCAGGACTTTCTCATGAAAGACTTTCTGGACTGCAGAAAATCTCCCATGATGCTCTTATGGCACTACATACCTTTCTCTCCTGTTGACGTCTATATTTTTAGAAAACTTCTAACTCAGATGTCATTGCTCTAAAATTTTGCATGATATAATTGTGGACATAAGGTTTACGACTAGTTCAGTCTTATTAGGTAGAGTGCTACAAAGCTTCCTTCTTGTGAAGTGTCTCATTAGGTACTAGATTCTGGACTCTGTGGTCTCTATACTTGGCCATAGAGGTAGTAAGAGTCTGTTACACTACTGATTTCTGATTTTTGTAAAATGATTTACCTTTGATTTATGTAGAATAATTTCACAGATAATTTGATCTTTAGTGTTCCGAAAGCCACCACTACTTTCAGTTTACTATAATGTGTTGATTAAAGGGGCTGATATATCAATGGAGAGAATATAATCTGCTCTCCTTTTTCAAAAGAACTTGTTTTGCTTTGCTTTAAACACAGATGTGCAAAAACTGTTCCTAATTTAGGCAAAACTTAACCCCAAATGTTGATGACTTAGGTCTTCTATTGAAGGATAACAGTAATAAAACTAATAATAGTTTTAGAGACAATTTATGAGGCTTTCATGAGCAGATTATTCCCTTCATTCAATGTCCTAGGTTTTATCAAGTTATAATATATATACCATATGTTTCACTCACATAAATTTTATATTTCTAAGGTTTTTATTATATTCTCATATATGTTCAAACACAATTTTATAATAATTTTATTGCATTAAAAACAGACACTATACCCTTTAGCTATTACCTATATAGCTGCTCATTCTGTAACCAGAGCTAAATAACCACATTTAATATCAAAATATTCCGTATGCCCTATGAACTCCATAAATGTATACATATACTATACTGTATCAAAATATCACATATACCCCATAAATATATACACATACTATATATCCACAAAAAATAAAATTTAAAATTAAATGTTTTAAAAATAAATAGTGAATGTGAAGAATGGAAGTTGTGCCACATGTGTACTATCATAACAATGGTGATGTACTCTAATAATAGCAGACATCAGACTATGCACAGGCAAATATACACACACACACACACACACACACATAATCTCACAGATGATGAAGGTAGTTGTTCATTATGAAATAATAATAATCATTTACGTTTACAAATTGATACATAACGTTTTACATATTTAGGGGGTATAAGCATTAGTTACATGAATATGATCAAGTCAGCGTGGATATCGATCACCTTCGATATGTATAATTTCATGTGTTAGAAATATCTCAAGTTGTCTCTTCTAGCTGCTTTAAAACATACAATACATTTTTGCTTATTATAGTCACCCTACTCTTCTATTGAACATTATAACTTATTCTTTCTATCTAACTGTATGTTTGTACCCATTACCAACCTCTCTTCATTTCTTCCTCCCACCCTCTGCCCAGCCTCTGGTATTTATCATTCTATTCTCAACCTCCATGAAATAAACATTTTCGGCTCCCACATGTGAGTAAAAACATACAGTATCTGTCTCTCTGTGCCTGGTTTATTTCATTATACATAATGACCTCCGGTTCTGCCCATATTGCTGCAAGTCATATAATTTCATTTTCTAATGGCTGATTAGTATTCCTTTGTGTATATATACATTTTCTTTATGTCTTCATTCATTGAACCACCATTTAATTTTAAACATCAAATAATGTAGTCTAAAAATTTACAAATCAAAGCTTAACAGGAATTTAATAAAAAAACTTAAAATATTCAACCTATAAAATCTTTCATAACGGTAAGTAAACAAATTAAGGACTGAGTTAATAAACACACTATATATTAAAACTTGGAGAAAGTTAACTAATACATGTTAGTAAATTTAAAAATAAACTAATTCCACATAGTATTATTTTTCTAAAAAGAATATAAAATTAAGATAAAATAAAATAATATGGAGAATATTTAAGATATAGAATATGGAATAAGTAAAACAGAACAAAAATAGGTGAGTTATGCTGCCTCCTGCTCCATGAGGACCTAGAGGTCAAGGCCTGATGGCTGTCTCATTGAATATTGAAAACCACTATGAGTTTCACTTCACACTTTCTAAGGTGTGGAACAAAAATTTTAGAAATATTTCAAACTAGGGAATGAAAGGCTTCAGTTTCTCTTGAACAAGTATGGTCATCTTCATTGAATCACCTTAAAGCCATATATCCTACCAATATATCATAAGACCAACAAAAAGATCATATAAAACCACACATAATCCACAATCTTAGGACCACTGGAAAACAGAGAATACTAATATTTCAAATTACATTTATAGAGAAACACCAAATTCTGAGAGAGTTTCTGCTGTGACTACAAGACTGTAGGTGTATATAGAAGGAGTAAGAATGCTTGAAACACTCTATGAAAAGAGGTGAGAGAATTCAAAGAATTAATGAAGCACAGACAAAATTATCCTAAGAAGGAGAACAGAAAATGCTAAGAGCCAAATTACTAAACACAAGTTTGGCACCAAATATATGAAAGGGACTTGAAAGTATAATAAATGACACTGAAAGTGGTAGTATTAGACAAACTTTGTTCTAGGAGAGAAAACAGAGAATGGGTGTGTGCCCTTGAGAAAGATGATAGTAAAAAGAAAAGAAAGAAAAGAGCAAGAGAGAAAGAAAAAAGCATGAGATCTAGTGGTTTAAGTGTGTAGCACCTCCCCCCTCACTCTCTCTTGCTCCTGCTCCTGTCACATGAGATGTCTCACTCCCGGTTTGTCTTCCATCCTGATTGGAAGCTTCCTGAGGCCTCCCCAGAAGCAGAATCCACTATGCTTCCTGCACAGCCTGCAGAACTGTGAACCAATTACACGTCTTTTCTTTATAAATCACCTGATCTCAAGTATTTCTTTATAGCAGTGTGAAAACAGACTAGTAAAATGATGGAAACAATGGAAAAGAAAAATCTAACTTTTCCAACTGCTGTGGCAGGGAAGGGAAGAATAAAGCCAAGATTCTTTTCATCATTTTATTAATACTATACTTTATCTTTAGTTACTTACATGGATTAAGAATGCTGGCCTATATTTCATAAAACATCTATGGTATTCATCATATAGGTACTTAGATTGTCATTTCAGCGTGATAAGATAATCTTATTTCAATTCTTCTAGGATTGAGCATAGTGAATTTTACTGAGAAATATAACACATTGAGAATGGTGAATTCTGTAGCTGAGTATTTTAAAGTCTAAAAGGTTTTGAATTTCAGTTAATGTAGCACAAAAGCTAGTTAGACTGTTCAGTGATTTCCTATACAAAATAAGCTATTCTGCCAGTTTTTGTAATAATACTATATGAAAAAAATGTTAAAGCACCTTTCAAAACACACGTGATTGGCTGATTAACAGAACATAGGTGCTGAAAGTAAGCTGCATTGTGAAACAGTCATTTCAAAGTGATTTTCTCCAAGAACTGTCATCGGGAAGAAAAAAAAGTTATAGCTACGTAAGCCAGAAATTATGCAATAAAACTTTAATTAGATATAATTATTTGATTTTTTTTTCAGGTATGAATATTTCAGTCACTAGTCTTACTGCTAAAGATAAGGCATTGAATGCATATTATATGCAGAAAAATTAGCCACAATTTATTTCAAACTACATGTATTAGAAACGGTACATCACAAATCAATGCAAATAAGAATATTGAACAACTATTGTCTTTTAAAATTCATCTTGGCCGGGGAAGGTGGCTCATCCCTGTAATCTCAGAACTTTGGGAGGCTGAGGCGGGCGGATCACTTGACGTCAGGAGTTCAAGACCAGCCTGGCCAGCATGGTGAAGCCCTGTCTCTACTAAGAATACAAAAATTAGCTGGGCATGGTGGTGCGTGCCTGTAATCCCAGCTACTTGGGAGGCTGAGGCAGGAGAAACACTTGAACCCGGGAGGCGGAGGTTGCAGTGAGCCGAGATCACACCACTGGACTCCATCCAGCCTGGGTGACAGAGCGAGACTCCATGTCAAAAAAATAAATAAATAAATAGATAAATAAATGCATCTTGTAAAACTCATTTTCTATATAGTACAAACAAGGATTTGTTATAATTGATAAAGATTTTCAAATATTCTCTAGCTCTGAAGTATATCATGGTCCTATCAAGCATAGAGATAATATTGCAGAGATAATAATAAGATGGCCACATTTATTTGTTCTTATTTTAATAACAAGCCTATATTAAAATATATGTATAATTAATTAAAATCCCTGAGAAATAGTATGTTCTGGTTATTATAGTGTTGTGGTTATTCATAGCAAGCTTTAGTACTCATAAATAAAACCTTTGAACTACATAACATTAATCTCATATAAGATTTTTTTCATACTTTATCACAAACTGAGATCTCTGGGAGGCAGAATTTCTCATGTGGCATGTTTATTAGTTAGTGCTCTTATAATCAATTCCTGTAGAAAGGAGAGGGAGAAAGGACTATTGGACAGAGGGAGAAACTAAGCTGTGATACAAGCCCAAGTAAGATTTTAGCAGACTGCTGTTGGGAACTCTAAAGCTGGGATATCCCTTCAGCATTATCTCAAATAGATTCGGGTGTTGGGGCTGAGCCTTTACACCTTCACATTGATGAATAATTTCATGTGGGCTGCCACAAGTAAGGGAACATTGGGTGAGGCAGTTTCCTTCAGCTGAGGCAGCTGAAGGTCAATACCAGAAAAAGTAAGTTCATGATTGCTAAAGATGAATCTGGGTAAATCATGACAGTTCTTTCATGGAATAAGAAAAAGTGGTCACTGTACCAATGGATTAAAGACAAAATTTTTCTATTTTTCTTAACAGATTCAGAGAGCTATACATGGAAAATTTCATCTGCCAATATCCATTCATCTCCTGTTTTCTTCCTATGTATGTGTCATTTATTTATATTATATACTTTCAGGAAGAAAGTAACGACTCTGCTCTGAGCTAGGTAATCAGTAAAAATGATATGATGGCGAGGCATTACTTATATGATAAAATTATAATTCAGGTATTATCACATATTTCTACTTAGTTTTCTCTTTTCTGTGTAGGGTATTGACACAATATATTGCATGTGCTTTTAATGCTATTTGTTGTATACATGTAAATATTTACTTTTCTATACATGTAAATATTTATCTACAAGATAAATAATAATCTTCCTAAACATAAGGAAAACACACATATTTAACATTTGAAAGTTTTTACTCTTGATACACTGTTTTTGTTTTCACTGCTTCCCTTTTCTAGAAAATGCAATTTTTCAGCTTTTCACGAGAAGACTAAACAAAGAGGACTGCATAGCACTATCAGTAGACAATATAGTAATATTTGAAATCTAGATTTATAAAATTAATTTTGTTTCCATGTATAAACCAGTGACAAGGCAAGAGAATATTGTAGCTGATGTGCGTATCCTGCTGTGCTGAGATTGGTTGTCACTGCAGAACGAAGCTCAGTGGAATAAGTTAGTGTGGAATAAAAACCTTGGAAACGCTTTTGCAACATATGTTGTATGGGATACCCACATCAGTGAAGTAGTCCAAATTCAATTAAGCACATGCTTTCAGATCTTTCTATTTTGTAATTTTGGAAAAGTGATATTATATGTTTCATTATGTTTTCTTATGTTTCTTTCTTATTTTGCATGCTGCTCTCTTCTTTAATTTCTACTTGAATTGCGGGGTGAAGGATAAAGGGGAGAGTTCAAAATTAAACTGACATTTACTAGCTTTTTTTTTTTTTTTTTTTTGAGACGGAGTCTCGCTCTGTCGCCCAGGCTGGAGTGCAGTGGCACCATCTCGGCTCACTGCAAGCTCCGCCTCCCGGGTTCACGCCATTCTCCTGCCTCAGCCTCCCCAGTAGCTGGGACTACAGGCGCCCGCCACCACGCCGGCTAATTTTTTGTATTTTTTAGTAGAGACGGGGTTTCACCGTGTTAGCCAGGATGGTCTCGATCTCCTGACCTTGTGATCCACCCACCTCAGCCTCCCAAAGTGCTGGGATTACAGGTGTGAGCTACCGCAACCAGCCGACATTTACTAGCTTTTATCTGACGAGTTTCAAAATACCGTATCATGTTAACTTCCTTCCCAATTTCAGAGAGATTTCTATTACCATCTTGTGTTAAATAGTTTCCAATCTCACTTCCCCAAAACTTCCAGTTCCCCATTATTTTCTATTTTTAAACTGGCTTTTATTTTTCTTCATGGATAAACTAACAGTGTATGGTTTCGTTATTTTCTCTCTTTTTTTGCTTTTGTCTATGACTTCCAGAAGAATTGAAAACTTAAAAACAAGGACTTTGTTCTTTGTTTCTTAAGTTTATGGCCACTTCTCTAGCCTGGAGCACAGGAGGCAATTAGATAGAGAGATAGAGAGATAGAGAGAGAGAGAGAGAGAGAGAGATAATACATAGATGCTAAACAGATAGATGGGTAGGTAGCTAGATGTAGGTCAAAAATTAGATCAGTCTAGAAAAAAAATTAAAGTTT
Organism: Gorilla gorilla gorilla; assembly: GCF_029281585.2. Taxonomy (NCBI): domain Eukaryota; kingdom Metazoa; phylum Chordata; class Mammalia; order Primates; family Hominidae; genus Gorilla; species Gorilla gorilla. Next base: position 139,239,174 of record NC_073247.2, read on the forward strand.
ATTGCCATACAAAACATATTGATCTCAATCCAGTAAACTTTAAACCAAGTAGTAAGAAGCTTGTCTTACAGCAGTTACAGCACAATTTATATACCGTAAGGGAGGAACTATTTTCACCTTTATTGTGATTCACTGTTTTCTTTGATTTTTATTTTTTATTTTTATTTTTCATAAGTTATTGGGGTATAGGTGGTATTTGGTTGCATGAGTAAGTTCTTTAGTGGCGATTTCTGAGATTATGGCACACCCATCACCTGAGCAATATGCACTGCACCCTATTTGTTGTCTTTTCTCCCTCACCCCCTTACACTCTTTCTCCCAAGTCCCCAAAGTTCATTGTGTCATTCTTATGCCTTTGCATCCTCATAGCTTAGATCCCACATATCAGTGAGAACATGCAATGTTTTATTTTCCATTCCTGAGTTACTTCACTTAGAATAAGTCTCCCATCTTATCCAGGTCACTGCAAATACTGTTAATTCATTCCTTTTTAATGGCTGCCTAGTATTCCATTATATATATCACAGTTTGTTTATCCACTCGTTGATTGATGGGCATTTGGGTTGGTTCCAAGATTTTGCAATTGTGAATTGTGCTGCTATAAACATGCATGTGCAAGTATCTTTTTCGAATAATGATTTCTTTTCCTCTGGGTAGATACCCAGTAGTGAGATTGCTGGATCAAATGGTAGTTATACTTTTAGGACTTTAAGAAATCTCCACACTGTGTTCCATAGTGGCTGTGCTAGTTTGCATTCCCGCCAGCAGTATAGAAGTGTTTCCTGTTCACCATAGTCATGCCAATATCTACAGTTTTTTTTTAAATTTTTTTTATTATGGCCATTCTTGTAGGAATAAGGTGGTATCATATTGTGCTTTTGATTTGCATTTCCGTGATAATTAGTGATGTTGAACATTTCTTCATATGTTTGTTGGCTCCTTGTATATCTTCTTTTGAGAAGTGTCTATTCATCTCTTTGGCCCACTTTTTGATGGGATTGTTTGTTTTTTTCTTACTGATTCGTTTGAGTTCATTTAGGTTCTGGATATTAGTCATTTGTCAGATGTATGGATTGTGAATATTTTCTCTCACTCTGTGGGTTATCTGTTTACTCTGCTGACTCTTCCTTTTGCTGTGCAAAAGCTCTTTAGTTTAATTATGTCCCAGCTATGTATTTTTGTTTTTATTGCATTTGCTTTTGGGTTCTTGTACATGAAATCCTTGTCTGAGGCAGTCTAGAAGGGCTTTTCCAATGTTACCTTCCATAATTTTCATAGTTTCAGGTCTTAGATTTAAGTCCTTAATCCATCTTAGTTGATTTTAGTATAAGGTGAGAGATGAGGATCCAGTTTCATTCTCCTACGTGTGGCTAGCCAATTATCCCAGCACCATTTGTTGAAATGGTTGTCTTTTCCCCACTTTACGTTTTTGTTTGTTTTGTCGAAGATCAGTTGGCTGTAAGTATTTGGGTTTATTTCTGGGTTCTCTATTCTATTCCCTTGGTCTATGTGTCTACTTTTATATCAGTACCACACTGTTTTGGTGACTATTGCCTTATAGTATAGTTTGAAATCAGGTACTGTGATGCCTCCAGATTTGTTCTTTTGCTTAGTCTTGCTTTGGCTATGTGGGCTCTTTTTTGGTTTCATATGAATTTTGAAATTGTGTTTTCTAATTCTATAAGGACTGGTAGTAATATTTCGGTAGGAATTGCATTGAATTTCTAGATTTCTTTTGGCAGTATGACCATTTTCACAATATTGTGTCTACCCATCCATGAATATGGGATGTGTTTCCATTTGTCCATGTCGTCTATGATTTCTTTTAGCAGTGCTTTCTAGTTTTCACTGTGATACATTAAAAATGTTTTAGAGCTAACAGAGATATTTAAGCTGATTTGTCCATAGCTGATTGGTTTAATTTCACTAACAAATAAATAAAGCTTAACTTTTGTGTTTGTGATTAGAGAAAACATTTCCAAGAAATCAGAATGACTTCAGTTTTGCTTACATGGTGGTGGGCGTTTGGCCTTGGTATGTATTTCAACTATGGTGTATATATATATATATATATATATATATATATATATATATATATACACACACACACACACACACACATACACACACACCATATATATATAGTTAAACATATATATATGCCTATATATATTTAAAAATATATATTTTTTAATTTTATATATAAATATATATGTAACAATATATATATAATAAATAAATAGTACTTGAAGTTTAGGTCCATGTTTCCTAGGTACTCCCCTCCAGATTTTCAGATGTAAGAAATTATGACTTTATGTGGCTCTGTTGTGTTCTACTCACAGTCTCACTGTGTTGAATGCATTTTAGCTGCTCTGATGGTTAATATTAACTGCCAACTTGACTGGATTAAGGATTACCTACAGAACTGGTAAAGAATTAGCTCTGAGTGAGTCTGAGAGGGTTTTTCCAGAGAAGACTGTCCTGTGAGTCAGTGATTAAGTGGGGAAGACTCGCCCTCAATGTAGCAGTCATCATGCAATCAGCTGGGGAAACATATAGAACAAAAAGATAATTTCTTTTGTCTCCTAGAGCTGGAATATACTCTTTTTCATCTGTCCTTAGACATCAGAAGTTCAGGCTCTCCAGGTTTTTGAATTCCAGGAACTGCCCCAGTTCCACCCTCCTACCCTCAGTGTTCTTAGGCCTTTGGCTCCATAATGAGTTATACCATTGACTTCTTGGTTCCAAAAACTTTTGGTGTGCACTGGGCCACATTACTGGAATCTCAGGTCTCCAGTTTGTAGGCTGCCTATCATAGGACTTATCAGCCTTCATAATCACATGAGACGATTCCCTTAATCAGTACCTCTTATCTATCTATCTATCATCTATCTATCTATCTATCTTTCTATCTATCTATCTATCTATCTATCTATCTATCTATCTATCTATCATCTATCTTCTATTAGTCCCTCTGGATAACTCTAATATAGCTGCTAACTCCCTGGATTCAGTGCCTGATAGTTAAATTTATATATTTATCTTACAGAACTTGTCTCTATTTTTCCTTTTTATTAGGAAAAGTTCAAACATAAATACAAGTGAAGAACAGCCTAAAAGAATCCCCACGTGCATCATCCAGGAAAAATAATTACTTATTAATGACCAATCTTATTTCATATACACATCTATACACTTCCACCCATACCTAATTTATTTTGAAATGAACATTAGAATATCTTCTAATATAATGCTTCACAATGTAGTAGCATTCATAATTAAAGAAAAAACAAATTTTGAGAGTCAAGCATCCTGAATTTGTAAGGTACAAACAGCTCCTCCCTTGCTTCAATCTTTCCGTTATTAATGCTGTGAGGAATCCTGAGAAACATCATGTATAAAAATATAATTCATCTTTATTATTTTATTTTTTAAATATTTTGTGTTTAATTTTTGTGGGTACATAGTAGGTGTATGTATTTATGCAATACATTACATATTTTTGTACAGGCATCCAATTTGTAATAATCACATCATGGAAAATTGGGCATCCATGCGTTCAAATGTTTATTCTTTGTATCACAAACAACCCAATTCTACTATTTTAGTTACGTTAAAATGTACAATTATTATTGAATAAAGTTGTGGTATAAAACACTAGATATTATTCCTTATTTTTAATTGCTTTTTGTACACATTAACCTTCCCCACCTCCGCATCACCACCCCACTACACTTATTAGATTTTGGTAACCATTTTTCAACTCTCCATCTCCATGAGTTCAATTATTTTGATTTTTAGATTCCCAAAATAAGTGAGAACATGTGATGTTTGTCTTTCCGTACCTGCCTTATTTCACTTAACATAATGACTTCCAGTACTATCCATGCAGTTGCAAATGACAGGATCTTATTCTTTTTATGGCTGAATAGTACTCCATTGTGTATAATTACCACATTTTCTTTGTCCATCCATTGATGGACACTTAGGTAGCTTTCAAATCTTGAGTATTGTGAACAGTGCTGTAACAAGCATGGGAGTGCAGATATCTTTTCGGTATACTGATTTCCTTTCTTTGGGGAATATACACAGCAGTGAGATTGCTGAAACATACGGAAGCTCCATTTTTAGTTTTTTGAGGAAACTTCAAACTGTTCTTCGTAGTTGTCATACTAACTTAAATTCTCATCAACAGAGTACAAGTGTTGCATTTTCTCCATATCCTCAGAAGTGCTTGTCATTGCCTGTCTTTTGGATAACAGTCATTTGAACTGGGTGAGATAACACATTGTAGTTTTGATTTGCATTTATCTGATAATGATGTTGAGCACCTTTTTATACACTCAAGTGCCATTTGTATGTCTTCATTTGAGGAATGTCTATTAAGATCTTTTGCTCATTGCTAAATCAGATTTCCTACAAAATAGTTTGAGCTCCTATTATATTCAGGTTATTATTGCCTTGTCAGATGGGTAGTTTGCAAATATTTTCTCCCATTCTGTGAGTCGTTCCTTCACTTTTTTGATGGTACCCTTTGCTGGGCAGAAGCTTCTTAACTTGGTGTGATGCCATTTGTCCATTTTTGCTTTGGTTGCTTGTGCTTGTGGGGTATTACACAAGAAATCTTTGCCCAAACTAATGTCCTAGAGATTTTCCCCAATGTTGTCTTGCAGCAGTTTCACAGTTTGAGATTTTAGATTTAAGTCTTTGTATTAATCCATTCTCACACTGCTATAAACAACTACCAGAGACTGGGTAATTTATGAAGAAAAGAAGTTTAATTGAGTCAGAGTTCTGGAGGCTTAACAGGAAGCATGACTGGGAGGCCGCATGAAACTTACAATCATGATGAAAGGTGAAGGGGAAGCAAGCACATATTATAATGGCAGAGCAGGAGAGAGGAGAGGGGAGAGGGGAGAGGGGAGAGGGAGAGGGAGGGAGGGAGGGAGAGAGAGAGAGAGAGAGAGAGAGAGAGAGAGAGAGAGAGAGAGACACTTTTAAACAACCAGATCTTGTGAAAACAGCAAGGGGGAAATCCACCCCCATGATCCAATCACCTCCTATCCTACCAGGCCCCTGGTATGCTGATGCTTTATTTCCCCCAACACCCCTAACAGGCCCCAGTGTGGGTTGTTCCCCTCCTTGTTTCCATGTGTTCTCATTTTTCTGCTCCCACTTATAAGTGAGAACGTGAGGTGTTTGGTTTTCTGTTCCTGTGTTAGTTTGCTGAGTATAATGGCTTCCAGTTCCATCCATGTCCCTGCAAAGGACATGATCTCATTCTTTTTTATGGTTGCATAGTATTCCATGATGTATATGTACCACACTTTCTTTATCCAGTCTATTACTGATGGACATTTGTGTTGATTCTATGTCTTTGTTATTGTGAATAGTGCTGCAATGAACATACATGTGCATGTATCTTTATAACAGAATAATTTATATTCCTTTTGGTGCATACCCAGTAATGGGATTGCTGGATGAAATTGTATTTCTGGTTCAAGGTCTTTGAGTACTTGCCAAACTGTCTTCCACAATGGTTGAACTAATTTACTTTCCCACCAACATTGTAAAAGCATTTGTATTTCTTCACAGCCTCACCAGCATCTGCTGTTTCTTGACTTTTTAATAATTGCCATTCTGTCTGGTGTAAGATGGTATCTTTGTAGTTTTGATTTGCATTTCTCTAATGATCAGTGATGTTGAGCTTTCTTTTCATGTGTTTGTTGGCAGCATAAATGGCTTCTTTTGAAAAGTGTGTCTGTTCATGTCCTGTGCCCACTTTTCAATGTTTTTTTCTCTTGTAAATTTGTGCAAGCCCTTATAGACTCTGGATATTAGACCTTTGTCAGGTACAAAAATTGCAAAAATTTCCCTCAATTCTATAGATTGTCTGTTCACTCTGATGATAGTTTCTTTTGCTGTGCAGTAGTTCTTTAGTTTAATGAGATCCCATTTGTTCATTTTTGCTTCAGTTGTGGTTGCTTTTGACATTTTCATCATGAAATCTTTTTCTGTGCCTATGTCCTGAATGGTATTGCCTAGATTTTTTTCTAAGGTTTTTATAATTTGGGGTTTTACGGTTAAGTCTTTAATCCATCTTGGGTTAACCTTTGTACAAGGTGTAAGGAAGGGGTCCAGTTTCAGTTTTCTGCATATACCTAGCCAGTTTCTCCAGCACCATTTATTAAATAGGGAATCTTTTCCGCATTGCTTGTTTTTGTCAGGTTTGTTGAAGAGCAGATGGTTGTAGATGTGCAGTCTTATTTCTGAGATCTTTATTCTGTTCCTTTGGTATGTGTCTCTTTTTTGTACCAGTGCCATCCTGTTTTGTTTACTGTAGCCTTGTGGTATAGTTTGAAGTCATGTAGCATGATGCCTCCAGCTTTGTTCTTTTTACTTAGGATTGTCTTGTCTATACAGGCTCTCTTTTGGTTCCATATGAATTTTCTGGTAAGTTTTGTCTATTTCTGTAGAGAATGTCGATGGTAGTTTAATGGGAATAGCACTGAATCTTTAAATTACTTTGGGCTGTAGGGCCATTTTCACGATGTTGATTCTTCTTATCCCTGAGCATGGAATGTTTCTCCATTTGTTTAAGTCCTCTCTGATTTCCTTAAGCAGCAGTTTGTAGTTCTCCTTGAAGAGATCTTTCACTTCTCTTCTTAGCTGTATTTCTAGGTACTTTATTCATTTTGTAGCAATTGTAAATGGGAGTTTATTCTTGATTTTCAGTGCCACACATTTTTAAATAACCAGATATCATGAGAATTCACTCACTATAACAGCAAGGGAGAAATCCATCCACATGATTCAATCACCTTCCACAAGGCCCCACCTCCAATTCAACATGAAATTTCAGTGGGGACACAAATTCAATCCATATTAGTCTTTCATTTTTGATTTGATTTTCATATATGGAGAGAGATATGGTTATAGTTTCATTTTGCTGCATGTAGATATTCAGTTTTCCCAGCACAATTTATTGAAGAGACTGTCTTTTTTTCTAATATATGTTCCTGGCACCTTTGTCAAAAATGAGTACACTGTAAGTGCCTGGATTTGTTTCTGGGTTCTCTATTCTTTTCCAGTGGTCTGTCTGTTTTTTTTGTTTGTTTGCTTGCTTGTTTGTTTTTGCCAACACCATGCTGTTTTGTTTACTATAGCTCTGTAGTAAAATTTGAAGTCAAGTAATGTGATTTATCCAGTTTTTTTTTTCTTTTTGCTCAGGATAGCTTTGGCTATTCTATGTCTTTCATGATTCTATATAAACTTTATAATTATTTATATTTATGTGAAGAATGACATTAGTATTTTTATCTTTGTACAGTAGGCTGAGGAGGAGGAAAAAAATGATGGGTTGTTCTTTGCAGCAGAGGCAGAAGAAAATCTGCGTGTAAGTGTACCCCAACCACTCAAATTTGTGTTGTTCAAGTTGACTCTTAAGCAGAACATGCTATATAAAGGTGACAAGGATGAAGACTTTTAGGATGATGCATTTCCACTTAATGAATTGTAAATTTATTTTATCTTCCTTGTGATTTTCTTAAAAACACATTATGTGCTCTAGCTTAATTTATTATAAGAATACAATATATAATATATATAACTTGCAAAATATGTAATATTGACTCTGTATATTGTTACTAAGGCTTCTAGTCATCAGTAGGCTATTAGTTATTAAGTTTTTGGCAAGTTAAATCTTATAGACAATTTTTTTTACTTGATGGGGCATTGGCACCCCTAACTGGTGTTTTGTTCCAGGGTCAACTGTATTTTATAAAATATTAATTTGCACTGGAACAAAACTTTAGTATAATTCGAGGTTCAACTGTGATAGAATTAATTTTCAAGGGACTCAGAAGGATAATCTAGCATTTTGTATTGTGAAAAAATCAATGCCAGTTCCATTTTGCATAACTTTATCTCTCTTTATATTAAGATATCTACTAAGTAGTATAAATATATTACCTGAAAAAGAAGTCACATCATTAGGGTATCCTCACTTCATGTGAATTGGCTATTATGACACGAATGGTAGAAACTGCTAAATCTTAGTGATAAGGAGACCAATAAATGCTATCTTGAAGTACATGTCTATACCAGGTGCCAAAATCCAAAGATTAATGAATTGATGATACCATAATTTACCTAATGAGAGAGAAGGAAAAGAAATTAGGAGAAGGGGAGTGGCGCAGTGGCTGGTAACCTTGCAACCATTCAATCAAGAAAACGTGCCTTATATATGGTACCAGTGAGACAACACTGGCAGTTGTGCTATTTTTTTGCACTTAGAAACATGAGGAAACTTACTGAAATAAACTTATAAAGCCATAGTGAAACTTTGGCTTTATAACTGAAGACATATATGTAGCTTTATACAATTCATAAAATGGACTCCTCTTTATTGCATGCAGGTAAACATTTTATTCACTTCCTCCCAGTAATGCCATGTCTTCTGTTACTACTATTTGAAATACAATATATGCACTGGAGTTTTTATCTGCATGTATATATTAATATTCCATTTGTTTTTTGTAGGTATTTCTCAGTTAATTTTTACTTATTTATCCTAAATATTTCCTAGATATAGGTAGAAATTATTACACAGGCTTGAAAAATATAAGCTTTCCTACTTCCTACTCCCTCCCATAGTCATTTCTGAATTCTCTAGTAGTCCTAATCCATGTCAAAAGCAAGTCTGCTTAGGAATGAGTCCTCACACACATGAAGTTATCCACCTCCAGACCTTTAAGAACTTCAAAGCTGGAAAGCATATACATCCTGGGACACTGAATCCTCTGTATCATTAGTATTTTTATTGTAATTATTATTTCTTCAAATGATCTAGCCACATGATGGTTATCCTGCCCTTATCACAGTTGAATTCAAATAATCATATTTCATATCATTCTTTCCTGCTACTCTATCAGCTTCATGAGGGTGGAAATCTTGTCTAGTTTTACCTAATGCACGGTAGGTACTAGGCAAATGAGTGAATTAATATATTATTATCATTATTTACCTTATTTCCTATACTATGTACTTATCATTGTACTAAGTCCTACTAACACAAAAGGTGGAAAATATAATTCCCAATTTAGGTGATTTCTACATATTATAAACAAGATTGAAAGATAGTAAATATTTCCCATTCTGGAAGAGTGAATCATTGTGTTTTCTCTTCGCATTTGTGTGTGACAATCAAGGTCTTTCAGATGTCTTAAAGTTTGTCTCAAAATTTACCAAAATCAGCTTTACAAAGAACAATAAATTATTAAAGATACTAATATTGTGCCACTCTGTATTTGTAAGTGCACACAGTTCCCTTAGCTCTCTGAAGTTTTTTGAATACTCTCCTTAACTGACTCATGAAACAAATATAGTTTTGACAGTAAGCTGAGCAATATACTGTAATTTTTGGAAGAGTTGTCATGAAATGAAGGCTATAAGGTGCTACAACTCAAACAATTGTGGAACTTCATGATTGAGCTGTGTTCTACTTCTGTCCCTGCACAATAGTTCTCTGAGTGACCTGGAAATAATCCAGTTCTTTTCCTTTCTTCTTCGTAGATTTCAAGAATAACTATAGAATGCACTGGGAATGCAATATCTTGAGATAGGAAGGAAATGCCCCAAATAGCCCTGAACTAGTTTTTGTCCTTCCTATGGAATGTAATATCTTCTAACTACTTTTCTGTACCCATTAACCATCCGTACTTCCCTGTCACCCATTCACTACCTTTCTCAACCACTAGTAACCATTGGTAATTTAATATCTTCAGTTAGGGAGGAATTGCTGGGACAGGCCGGGCTTTTTTCCTCATTCTGTTGGAAGAAGGATATCTTTCAAAGCTTTACCCAGGATTCCTTTTTTGTCCCTGAAACATATAATCTGGAGTGGAATGCCTTTTGGGGTCCCTCAGCTATAGTGCAAGTTAAGAAAGCATAGTAAAGACTCTAGCCACCCAGGGCAGATTTCTCGAGCCTAGAGGAATCAGCTCACAATGGATCCTAGTCTTTTAGCCCATGGTGCCTACCTGTAAGTAATAAGTCATCTTCACCTATCTTTTCACATATGAGTATGTTCTGTATCACTAGGCTCACGTAATTTGGTAGCCAAAGCACAGTGAATCTGCCCACACAGTCCCAACAACTGCTAGATGAGTAAACAGGCAAGAAAATGTGATTACATCCATAAAACTGAATAACTCATTTCACTAGCTTTATTTCATTGAATTTATTTTCATTTGGGCTTCTCAGTCAAAATTATCACAGTAGCCTTTATTTTTGACACATGCACTTGACTGTAGAAGTTAGCACTAGGGAATGTGTTTTATTCTAAGTGAGTATTTTTGAAGACCATCAAGTATTATCAAAGAGATGCCAAGCTATTTTTTGAAAATGCTTGGATTAAGTGTTTTCCAGTTAACTTTTTTTCTTTAGCTGATATCACTTAGGAGGCTGTGACTCTGTGAATGTACAAATGGCTATTTTATGAAATGCTGTCAACCTCAACAAGCAATAAAATATCTCAAATTCCACAAGATCTTTAATTAGCTGTATGGACTATGCTTAAAATACAATTGAGAATACTATGAGATAATAAAGACTTGTTTGGTGTTGATATAACAGAATGATCTGGTCACTATCTCTATATTCCAAACCCTACTTAGAACCATTGCAGGTAAGTAAAACTAACTTAAACCATTTCAGAAAAAAGAGAATCTTAGTCGTGTATATGAATGAATGTACACTGTCTCCTATAAAGCAGCATACCGATTATCAACAGTTCATGTTTTACCTGCTTATTTGATATTACTAAGAAATAGCCATTTTATAGTTCTCCCGATCCCTACCTGTTTATTCAGGAGATTAAATGAAAGCAAGAGAAGTGAATAAATTGGGTAGAGTGGTGAGGAGAAGCAGCCTATTTTAATTGAAATCCATCGGCTCTGGAGTCTGATAAATATGGTTTAGAATTTACACGATTATATTTTAGTTGATAGAGTCATATAATGATAATGAACCAATATAAATTTGTCAAATAGGAATAATGACTGTACCCACTCATAGCGTTTCTCGGAGGATTTCATGGGATTTTACATATAAATATATTGTCACAATGGCTAGTCCAATGTAAACATTCAACAAATTCTGGTATCATTGATCAAGAAATGGTAATCTCATCAATAAATACATCTTTAAAAATAAAGGAATCAAAAAGTAGGAACAACTATATCAGCATGAACTTAACTTAGAAGTAAATGTCTATTATGGGGCACAGTTATCCCTTTGATATAATTAGCTTGCTAATCCTCTTTTGCTTCTGGCATTATATTACTGTAGTGCTAGATTATATATATATATATATATATATACACACACATACATATATACACATGTATATACACATATATATATACACACATACATACATGCACATATATATGTGTATATATATCACACACGTATTTTCCTCTATGTTTTATTTTGTAAAATTTCAACTTTTTTAGATTCTGGGGTACATATACATGTTTGTTTCATTGGTATATTGTGTGATTCTGAGGTTTGGGGGAAAACTGGTCACATCACTTACGTAGTTAGCATAGTTAAATTATATTTTTAAAAGGAAGGAGGTGTCAACAATATCAAATGCTGGTAAGAGACCAAGTAAGATGAAGACTGGACGCTATGATATTTAAGTAATTGATCACATTAGAAATAATTTTTGGCTGGAGGAATGGAGATGAAAATTCGTGTGTAATCATTTGTTGATTGAAAAAGAATGGAGAAAATGAGGGCAATGAGTATAAACTGACATTTGGAAGAAGAAAGAAGAAAGGATTGTAGCTAGACAATAAATATAAGGTCTGTGAAGTCTAATTGGTTTGAATTTTGTTTTATTATTTTTGTTTTCTCTTCTGCTTTATTTCTCCCCTTTTCTTTTTTATTTCCTTTTACTTTTAGTTGGTAAGTAATAATTGTACATATTTATGGAATGAGTGATATTCAGATACATGTATACAATGTATAATGGTAAAATCAAGGTAATTAGCATATCTATCACCTCAAACATCTATTATTTCTTTGCGTTGTGAACATCCAAAATCCTCTGTTTTAGATTTTTGAATATATAAGATACATTTTAGCTAACTATATTCAACTTACAGTGCTGCAGGCCACCAGAATTTATTCCTCTTATCTAGCTATAATTTTGTATCTATTAATCAACCTCCTCCCATACTCCTCCATTACCCTTCCCAGTCTCTAATACTCACAATTCTATTCTCTACTTTTATGAGCTCAAATTGGTTTAGTTCCCACATATGAGTCAGAACATGCAATATTTTTCTTCCTGTGCCTGACTTATTTCACGTGATATATGGTCACCCAGTTTCATTCATGTTGCTGCAAATGACATTATTTCACTCTTACTTTGTTGCCAAGTGGCATTCCATTGTGTGTATGTACCACATTTTCTTTATCTGTTTATCTGTTGATGGACATTCAGGTTGATTCCATATCTTAGTTATTGTGAATAGTGGTGCAATAAACATGAGGGTACAGTTATCCCTTTGATATACTGATTTCCTTTCCTTGGAATAAGTGACCTAGTTTCTTGTTTCAATGGAAGTGGTTAAAATATGTTTTAATGCAAATTAGAATAATCTAGTTGGGAGGGAGAGTTGGATTATTCAAGGAAAGGGATGGATACTGGTTAGTGTAAAGTTCCTGCAAAGGCAGGAGAGGATGAGTTTTAAAACACAGAAAAAGGAATAGAATTTACATATAGGAGGGATAGTTTCTCCTCCGTTCTAACATGAGAAAAGGAGAATGGGATAAAGACAGATTTAGGTAAATTATTTGGTGGGGAGTTCCCGTCTGAAGCTTTATACTTTCTGTTTGAATTCTGGGACATAGCCAAGTGCTGAGAGAAACAGAGATTGAAACTGAGGACTAAAAGTTTGAGTAGAATAATGAAAGTTTAACAAGAATACTGCAGTTTGTAAGAGAAAGCATGTTGCATAGAGGCAAATAAAAAGACTGTCAGATGGTGTGAATTGAGGTATATAATTTAAAACTGACATTCATAAACTTCATTGTGAAAATATTGTGTGTTCTGTATATTTTTTCTGCAACACAGGGAGAGTAGTAGTGTACAGGCATAGAGAAAGGGAATACTTACAGCTATTAATGGTGGATATTTTGCAAAAGAGGAGCTTCTGAAAGGTAGAAAGAGAAGTGCAAGTAGGTCATTGGCCTGAAATATTTTGAAATGGCAGCTCATAAAAGCTAAGGTTGATGGGAAGGTAAATAAATAGATGTTAGGGCATGTGATTGGGAAAAATAAATTATAGAAATCAAGGGACTAAACACTTCAGGAAGTTTAAGGATTAGTCTTCTGTATGGACTAGTAGAAAAAGCAAACTAGAAAAAAAGGTTTGGGACAAACTGGAATGTTTTAGTGACATTAAAAGAGGCACACTTAATAATATTGGTGAGGTCCAATATATGATAATGACAGTGGGTGGCTGAAGGAGGATAGAGGAAGTTCTTAAAGCTGATATAGTCAATCTCAGGCCACAGTGTTGAAATGAGTCTTCATGTAAACTTGGAATCAACCAAGATTGTTGAAAAGAAGGCTGTGAGCATTTTCCCAAGCTCTTCACTGTTTTAAAGTATAGGTTGTATTATTATTCAGATATGGTGAGGCCAACAAATCATGAGATGACTGCCATTGAAAAGACTTTGTTATACCAACAGATCCAAAGAGACAAATGCATGAGGGGCCACACAGAGACACACTGGGTTCAACCAGAAGGAAGAGGTAGCAGTAGAAATTGTGGGCAAGAGCCTTTATTTTGGTTGCCATGGGAAGGAACATGCAAGCAAAGGTAAACAGCTCAACTGGCTAGTTTGAGTAATTTCAGCAGGCTCTGGGGTGTAGGGGCTGCCTTTAGTTATCTGGCACATGAACCTGGTTTACATTTGAAAGGTGTGTTCCCAGGTGACTTTTTTTTTTTTTTAATATTTCTAGGAATTAGCTAACTCTAGGAGGCAGCAGTCCCTCCAGTGTTAGTAAATCTCTAGATGTTAAAGACTGAAAATACAGAAAATAAAAACACAAGTTTAATATAGAAGGGTAAAAAGTTATCGGCTGGGCGCGGTGGCTCATGCCTGTAATCCCAACACTTTGGGAGGCCGAGGCGGGCGGATCACATGAGGTCGGGAGTTCGAGACCAGCCTGACCAACATGGAGAAACCCTGTCTCTACTAAAAATACAAAATTAGCCGGGCGTGGTGGTAC